>NC_142008.1:79886706-80188456 GCF_049901715.1 Pseudonaja textilis
AAAGCCAAGAAACGCGGCCAGCGCCAGCTTTTTCTAGCCGGTGCTGTCCAACACTTCAGCCACTGACGGGAACTCATTTTTCTCACCAGCAGCTGAACCAATAAGTAGAGTCTTACATCAGGCTCCACTTTGCATGTAACGTAGGCTCATGTAAATGTGACATCATGCATATTTAACGTCCCTCCCTTCTTAGATCAGGCTGACCAATCACCGCATATGCAGCAGACGTAGTCCTTCAGGTAGGTGGGGCTTCTTTGGGTGCGACTGGGCCTGCGTGGTTCAGTTGTTCCTGAGGTGGTGGCCTGAACAGACAGGTCCACTGCTGCTCCAGATTCCACCCTTGGAAATGCCTCAAAGGCTTCCAGGGACTTGGCAGTTTCTGTTGAGTTCGAGGCCTCAGAAGTACTATGCTGGACTCCTCCCCCCACATCTAAGTCCTCCGCTGTTTCGTTTGGGGTTTCCCTTGCTAATCTGTGTCTTTGTGGGGTTTGTAATTTCCAGGGTTTTGTTGTTGCCGGAGATGTGTTGTGTTGCTCAGCTTTGACTGGGGGATGAACTATGCAGCCCCACAGTTGGTCTATGTGCCTGTTCCATGTTCTTCCCCCTTCTACCTCCAGTCTGTATGATCTGGGTTGGGTACTTTCGAGTATTTTTGCTTGGACCCAGGTTTCTCCTCCCATGTAGTTGCGTGCATACACTGTGTCTCCTAGTGTGAATGTTCTGCATTTCCCTGTGGAGTCTAGAGGGGTGTCGTTTGTATATGTTGGATGGATTCTGTCTAGAGTGGACCTCAACCTTCTGTTCATGAGCATTTCTGCTGGGCTTCTGTTTGTTGCTGTGCTTGGTGTTATGTGTTGGGTTAGCAACCATTTGTCGATTTTTTTTTGCCAGTTGCCAGGGCCTAATTTTTTAAGAAGTTCTTTGGTCATTTGGACCATTCTCTCCGCTTGCCCGTTTGCCACCAGTTGAGCCAGTGCTGAAAGGGCATGTCAGATTTCCAGATGGCCGAGGAAATTTTCAAATTGCTGTGCTGTGAATTGCAGTCCATTGTCCGAAACCAGCACATCGGGTAGCCCGTGGGTGGTGAATATTTTCCACAGGACTCTGATCGTTGCCTTGGTTGTTGTGGATTTCATGATCACCACTTCCAACCATTTAGAGTAGGCGTCGACCATGATTAAGAATGCTTGTCCCTGGCAGGGTCCTGCAAAGTCTATGTGTATGCAACCCCATGGTGTTGCAGGCTTTTCCCACTTGAGGGGGGGTGCTGAGGGAGGGGCCAGTTGGGATTCTTGACATGGTGAGCATGTGGCAACCCGGGTCTCAATGTCTCTGTCTATTGCTAGCCACCAGATGTAACTCCTCATTAGTGCCTTTTTTACTATCCTCGGGTGCCCTTCATGTAGTTATCCCAGAATTCTTTCCCTTAATGGTTGTGGTACCACTATCCTGTCACCCCAAAGCAAACACCCCCTTAATGTTGACAGCTCTAGCAGTCTGTCTTTGAAAGGTTTGAATTCCTCCCTTTCTGTCTTGTTCGACCACCCCCACCATACCCAGTTCAAAACCTGTGCCAACATTTTATCCTTTGAAATCGCAATGTCCGTTGCCATCAACAAGCCCGGTTCAAAACGTTCTACAAGGAATATGGCAGTCATGGAGGCAGGGTCTTCCTTTAGGTCTGGCAGGGGGCACCTGCTGAGCGTGTTGGCATGTAGGATGTCCTTTCCTGGTCTGTGTAGGAGGCTATAGTTATACGCTGCCAGGAAAACTGTACATCTAAGCATTCTCAGCGATAAGATGTTGGGTGTTGGTCTGTCTCCCGAGAGAATGCAAGCAGCAATTTGTGGTCTGTGACCAACTCGAAATGTCTGCCATATAGGTATTCATGAAAACATTTTACTCCAGCTACAGCGGCTAGGGCTTCTTTGTCTATTTGGCTGTAGTTTCTCTTGGTTTTTGACAATGTTTTAGAATAGTATGCTATGGGGGCTTCCTTCCCATTTGGTAGTCTATGATGCTGTATGGAGATGCATCGCAGGTTAACAGTAGCGGCAGGGTCTCGTATATTGCATTAATACAGGGTCAGATGTTAAAATGTTTTTTATTTTGGAGAGCACGGCATCCTCAGGGAATCCCCACATCCAGGGTGTATTCTTATCCAATAGTCTATGGAGTGGTTCCGCTAAGATCTCCTTCTGTGGTAAGAATATGTTATAGAAGTTTAATAAGCCCAAGAATGCTTGGAGTTCACTTTTATTCTGTGGCGTAGGGGCTTAATTGCTTTCAGCTTGCTGTTCATGGATTGGATATCTGACCCATTGATTTGGAAACCTAAGAATTCTACACTCGGCACAGCAATGTGGCATTTGTCCCTTTTTAACTTGAGCCCCACTTCTTGGAATCTTTCTAATACTGTTTGAACCCTTTCCATTAGTTGGGGCTTGTCTTCAGCTGAGACTATTACATCATTGAAGTAAGGAACTACTCCTGTCAGACCTTGTAGCAGCCTTTCCATTATACTTTTGAAAAAGCTGGGGGCTATGCTAACCCCAAATTGCAGCCGGTTGCACCCGAATGTGCCCTTGTGGGTTACAATTGTTTGGGCTTTGGTGGTGGCTGCATCCACAGGCAATTGTTGATATGCCTGTGCTAGGTCCAACTTAGCAAAAATATTTCCCCGGCCCAATGAATGTAGTAGGTGTTGGACTATCAGTACCGGATGGGTCTCTGTTGTAGCATGAGGTTCAGGGTATTCTTGTAGTCTCCACAGATTCTGACCAACCCATCGGGCTTTACAGGGGTCACTATAGGGGTCTCCCACTTCACATGGTCTACCGGCTCAAGGATGCCTTGAGCTACCAGCTTGTTTAACTGCTCTTCAACCTTGGGTCACAGAGCAAAAGGGACTCTCCGGGACTTTAGTCTGACAGGGGCTATGTTGGGGTCTAGATTAAAACTTACTGGGGTCCCCTTATACTTGCCCAGTTTGCTGCTGAAAACATCCTGGAATTCCTTCTCCAAAACATCTAGATTGTCTCCAGCGCTTGCTCTGGTCACCACTGTCATGTGGATGCTGGTGAGGCTGATTTGAGCAGCGCGAACCCTAAGAGGCTGGGCAGATCTCGGTCTACAATGATCAGTGGTAGGGGTCCCTGAAAATCTCCATATTCCACATGGCAGATTTTCTTTCCCAGGACTGGTATTTTGTAGCCTTGGTAGTCCTTTAATATTATTTGTTGTGGCTGGAGCTCACTTCGGCGGATGTTGGGGTTGATTTTCAGGAGGACCGTCCAGGATATCTGTTCCGTACTAGCAGGCTTGAAGGCCTGCATTCTTATTGGTCCGGAAAAGCTGGGCCATGATTGGTCGTTATGGGACACTCTGATTGGCTCATATAGAGCTTGTCGCGATTGGCTAACACCAAGCGTGGCAAGCTCAAAAACCTGTCTTTGGCTGCCTAGCCACGGCCAGCTCTATAAAAAGAGCAGCTGCGGCTAGGGTTTTTGTCTCAGTATCTGGTTGCTTAATAAAAAGCTGTTGTTCACTACTACGAGTCTCGTCTCTCCTTGGGACCCACCACCCAGACTTAACACTGGTGATGAGGATGGGATTCTGAGACAACAAGGCTGACCAGCACGTGGCAGACAGCGCGAAGACGACCAGTGAAATGGCCAGCAGTGCCGTGCCACCCACACGATTCAATCCAGCCAGCGAGGACTGGGAGTCCTACATTGATCGTTTCCAAATGTTCTTGGAATCGAACAACCTGAAATACGCCACCAGCAGCAAGAAGCGAGCGGTCTTTTTAACACACTGCGGACCCGCCGTTTTTAAAATGGCCAAGGCGCTCGTGAAGCCTGCTGATGTCAAGACTATGGACTGGGACAACCTAGCTCCCATCCTCCGAAACCACTACGCCCCAGCTGTACCAACCCTTATCAGAAGGCATGACTTTTACCAGTGTGATCAGCGCAAGGGTGAGAGCATCGGCGAGTTCATAGCCAACCTGAGAGACCTAGGGGGCTTTTGCAGGTTCACTAACCTAGACGAGGCCATGCGAGACCGGGTCGTCCTTGGCTTAAAAGATCCAGCACTCCAAAGCAGGTTGATGGCCAAGGGTGATATATCCCTCGCCGACGCCATAGCTGAAGCCACTGCAGCCGAGGCCACACGTAAGTCAGTGGTGCAAATACAGCGTTCAAATGGAACCGATCACAAATCCACCAGCAAGCCAGCCACGACACCAGAGAAACTCGCAGCCTCCACCCACCATGGCGACATCAAATCCCCCTCTGACAGCGAAGAGGAAGAAGTTCACAGACTTCAGTCAGAGCGTGAGCGGCGAGACTGGTGGGGTTGCAAGTCGGGGTACCAATGCACCAACTGCGGAGGAGATCACCCACATTCTGAATGTAAGTTCCTGGACGCCGTTTGCCGTTTTTGCGAGAAGCGAGGGCATATCGCTAAAGTATGCCGCAACAAAAGAAACTTCAGCACTTGGCACCAGGGAAACAGCCCGAGAAGGCAAGATGGCAACCCTACCAAAAACTGGGACCACCTGACAGACAACCGATGGAGCCGGGACAACAGAACCAAAAAATTTAGCGAGGCACCACAAAGAGAGGAAACGCACCAAACAATCATTATCGGCCATGCTTCACCAATCGACGCATGAAAAATTTGTATTGAGGTCGGTATCGAAAACCAACCATGCACCATGGAGGTAGATTCTGGCTCCTACCTCTCTATGGTCTCCTGGTGGACCATTAAACGTATAATACCCAGCATACACCGCCAAGAACTGAGCGACCAGAAATTGATTTTGAAAGACTATCAGGGGAACTGCATTCCAGTAGAGGGTGTAGGACATTTCAAAATTTCTTTCAAAGACTGTACCAACGTCTTACCATTCACAATCGTTGATAAGGACCGCCCCAGTCTACTCAGGTTGCAATGGTTCGCACTGTTGGGGATCGAGATGGCAGGCATCAACCACACCGAGGATGAAGACTGGGAAGCAACGCTCGTTCGGGACTTCCAAGAAGTCTTCAGTGACACCCTAGGCTAGTACAAGGGGTCACCAATCTCCTTTAATCTTAGCCCTGACATCGCTCCCATCCACCTCAAACCACACCGAGTGCCTTTTGCATTCAAGCCTAAAATAGACGAACAATTAGACAAACTAATAGCGCAAGGCGTATTAGAACCCATTGATCATGCCTGCTGGGAAACACCAATTGTCACCCTATCAAACCAGACGGCTCCCTGAGAATTTGTGGTGACTACAAGGCCACCCTCAACCATGCATTGCAGCAGAGTGCCTACCCGGTGCCAGTAGTCTAACATCTACACTCACTGGGGGGTGGCAGAATCTTTGCAAAGTTCAACCTGGCTCAAGCTTATCAACAACTGCCAGTCGATGCTGAAACTGCCGAGGCTCAAACAATTGTAACACATCAAGGGTTTGGAGTCAGCGTCGTACCTGGGGTTTTCCAAAGCCTAATGGAAAGACTGCTACAAGGAATTAAAGGAGTCGTGCCCTATTTCAACGACATCTTAGTAGCAGCCGCCAACAAGCGAGAATTGGAAAAGAGACTGAGAGCAGTGCTACATAAATTTAAAGACTCTGGCCTCAAGGTAAAGAAAGAAAAGTGCCAGTTATGTACTGAAAGGGTTGAATTCCTCGGGTACCTCCTTGACGAACAGGGAATTCACCCTACCAACAAGAAATTAAGAGCCATCAAAGAAGCCCCTAGGCCAAAAAACAAAACGGACCTCCAAGCATTCCTTGGACTCATTAATTTCTATAATATCTTCCTACCCCAGAAAGCCACTGTCGTGGAGCCCTTGCATAGACTCCTGGATAAAAAGGCACCATGGATTTGGGGACGGTGAGAGGAACATGCATTTCAACAGATAAAAGATCTTCTGACTTCCGACGCAGTCTTCATGCAATACAATGAGATCCTACCACTGACTATTACTTGTGACGCTTCACCTTTTGGCGTGGGAGCAATCCCAAGCCACACATTGCCTAATGGAACAGAGGCTCCCATTGCATTTCTCTCAAGAACCCTGTCCAAGCCAGAGCGGAACTACAGTCAGCTGGATAAAGAAGCCCTCACCATCGTCTCCGCAGTTGAAAGATTCCACGAATACGTTTATGGTAGGACATTTTCAATTATTACTGACCATAAACCCCTATTTGGCATTCTGGCTGGTAACAAACCCACTCCACACATCCAGTCACCTAGAATGACAAGATGGTCTGAATTTCTTGCCGCTTATAATTATCAATTAATACATCGACCTGGCAAATCCATCTCGCACGCCGATGCTTTAAGCCGATCACCCCTGCCAGGTGTGCAAGATGACCCAGCACCCACATTATCAATTTTGCAAATTGAAACTGCATCCATGTCACCATTGACCGTGCAGGACATTGCCCGTGAAACACGACGGGATAAACGATTAGCGCGAGTTCTCAGCTGGGTGGAGAGGGGTTGGCCAGAAAGCGGGACAAATGAACCCTTTAAACCATTTAAAAACCGGCAAACTGAACTCTTTTCTCAGAGAGGATGTATCCTGTCGGGAGACCGGGTAATCATAACAGAAACGCTCCAAAAAACAGTTTTCAACATGCTGCATGACGGGCACCCAGGCATCGTACGTATGAAAGCCCTGGCCAGGAGCTATGCTTGGTGGCCAGGCATGGACAAGCAAATTGAAATCTGGGTCGCTGCCTGTAACAGATGCCAAGAGACTCACTCAGCTCCCCCAAAAGCCCCACCATTAGAATGGGAAACCCCCAGAGGCCCATGGTCACGCATCCATATTGATTTCGCTGGACCAACAAAAGGGCATACCTTTTAAATTACCGTTGATGCTTACTCGAATTGGCTCGAAGTAAGCAAAATGAAAACCACCACCACAGAAGCCGTCATAAAAAGCTAAACAAACTTTTTGCCACATACGGTCTACCTGATGTGATAGTATCAGACAACGGACCCCAGTTTCCTGCATTGGCATTCGAGCAATACTTGGCAGACCGTGGCATCTGACACGCATTGACATCGCCCATTCATCCGGCGGTGAATGGGAGGGCTGAACGCATGGTTCAATTCACAAAAAAAAAACTATTCAAAGAATTGAACATGGCAATATCCACGAAAAAATCACCAAAATGCTTCTGATCCAACACATCACGCCCAACACCACGACCAACAAGAGCCCAGCAGAACTACTCATGGGCAGAAGACTCCGGTCACCCCTAGATCATCTGCACCCTGCTTACACCCCAGAGAAACCCCCAGGATCCTCTAGCAAAAACCGCGCCTTCAAGGAAGGAGACACTGTTTTTGCAAAAAACTTTACTGGAGACCCACTATGGCTTCCTGCGAAAATCACCCAGATCACCGGCCCTCGATCCTACTGGCTCGAAACCACTGATGGCAGGTGTTGGAAATGCCATATTGACCAGCTAAGGTCCAGGCTGGCCATTTCTCCCCTCACAGACTCCAACCAAGAAATCAGAGGGGGTGGGGGAGAAACCGCAAACTCTGAACAAGAACTGGATTCTGAACAAGCAGAACAACCCCCATTAAACCAAACCAAACATCTCCTGCCTTCCTGATTCCTTTGATGGGCTTCAGTTTGCTTACAAAGAAAATAGATCAACCGAGGATGCAATTATAACTGTGCTTCACATGGCCTTATCCCATTTGGAAACACCAGGGAATTATGTAAGAATGTTGTTTGCAGATTTTAGTTCTGCTTTCAATACCATCATACCGCACAGATTAATAGCCAAGCTCAAAGATCTAGATTTTCCAGATTCTATTTGTTTATGGATATTGGATTTTTTAACAAATCGTCCACAAAGAGTTAAACTGAATGAATATATTTCTACTGTCAAGACACTTAGCATTGGTACTCCACAAGATTGTGTCCTTAGTCCACTACTGTTCTCCATTTATTCATCTGATTGCACAAATAAACATCCCAACAATAAGATAATAAAATTTGCAGACGATACTACGCTTGTAGGACTTATTTCTGGGAATGATGAATCTGCATATCAGGATGAGGTATTACAGCTATCCCACTGGTGCAAAAATAATAATCTTCTATTTAACATTAAGAAGACCAAGGAGGTTATAGTGGACTATAGGAAAAAAAGAGCAGACATTCAGCCACTGTATATAGAGGGAGTTCGTGTGGAACAGGTGGTTGAATGTAAGTATCTCGGGACCATCATTACAAATGACCTGACCTGGAGTGCAAACACCGCTGCTTTAATTAGGAAGGCACAACAATGGTTGTATTTACTAAGGATTCTTAGGAAACAACAACTGGCTGAGAGTCTATTGACTACCTTCTATCGGAGCTCAATTGAGAGTATATTATCCTACTGTCTCTGTGTATGGTTCTCGAGCTGCACAGTGGCAGAGAAAAAGGTAATTCAGAGGGTGATTAAGATGGCCCAAAACATCATTGGCTGCTCACTCCCCTCTTTGGAAGAACTGTATAGGAATAGATGTAAGAGGAAGATATTTAATATATTGAATGACTCTTCTCATCCGGGACATCAGCTCTTTGAACTATTACCATCGAGAAGGAGATTCAGGGTATTAAGAACAAGGACAACTAGATTTAAGAACAGTTTTTATCCAAGTGCAGTTTTGAGTTTGAATGCAGGGTCATAAGATTTTTGTGGAATTTAATGGCTGAGAGTAATGGGGTATTTACATTTTTAAATTGTATAGAGATTATTGTATGGTTTGTTGTGTTTAGTTTTATTTTTCTTTCAATGGTGTTGTCCAGTTTTACTTGTGGAAGAGCACCTCATTTCGTTGCACCCGCTTGAGAGTGTAATGACAAATAAATTCTTCTTCTTCTTCTTCTTCTTCTTCTTCTTCTTCTTCTTCTTCTTCTTCTTCTTCTTCTTCTTCTTCTTCTTCTTCTTCTTCTTCTTCTTCTTCTTCTTTTTCTTCACCAACTAGACTTACCAATTGACAGGGAGCCATGGCAGACGGGAAGCAGCAGCCGGACAAGCTCTACCAGCCCAGAAAATCCAGGCGAGAGCAACAGAGCAAATGACTCAACCGACCCAGATACACCAGGTGGAAGTCGCAGCGATAGGCCCGGCTCACCCTTCCAGGCAGTTCCTTCGAGAAGCTTGAGAGTGACACAGAGCCCGTCCGAACCTGACGATGACCAAAGACATTGTGAACTGCGCAAGTCAAGTAGACAGGTCCGAAGACCCGGCTACTTGCACAACTACGTTTCCCTGCCCCTTGGACGGAACCAAGAGAGGAGGGGTGTTCCGAACTAGCAGGCTTGAAAGCCTGCATTCCTATTGGTCCGGAAAAGCCAGGCCATGATTGGTTGTTATGGGACACTCTGATTGGCTCATATAGAGCTTGCCGCGATTGGCTAACACCAAGCGTGGCAAGCTCAAAAACCTGTCATGGGCTGCCTAGCCGCGGCCAGCTCTATAAAAAGAGCAGCTGCGGCTAGGGTTTTTGTCTCAGTATCTGGTTGCTTAATAAAGAGCTGTTGTTCACTACTATGAGTCTCATCTCTCCTTGGGACCCACCGCCCAGACTTACCAATATCATTGATATATAAGACCCTGAGTCCACTTCCATCGACCATAGGGTTCCATCAATCCTCACCTCAGTGAGAAACTTGTTGGATTCAATGGTGTTTGTGTGTCCCATGCAGTCGTGAGTGTAGCCTCCTATTGTATGGTGGGTTTCTTCTTCCCAGTCACCATCTTGTTTTTTGAATTTCACACCAAATGTCTTCTGACCCTTGTATTGTCTGGTTGGGGAGTATGTCCACTGGCTGGCTGGCTCTGCAGGGCTTCCGCAATGTGGCCCTTCCACGTGCATCGTCTGCAGATCGCCTCCTTAAAATGGCAGGCGGACATAGGATGGTTCCCTCTGCAGCTTCTGCAAGGCTTGATTCCCTTAACAATTTTGGGTTTGTTGGTTTTTACCCGGTGGACATCTTCCTTCTCACTGTCACTGCTTTCGGAGCCGGATGGGTTACACAGTGTTCCCCTTGTGGCCTGGGTGGTGTGGACCTTGCTGCTGCTGTTGACTTGGGCTGCAGAAGAGTCAGAGGTTTCCGTGGCTTTTGCTTCTTCCAGAGCCTCTTTGAACAAGACGTCCTCTCTTGTGAACAGTCACTTCTCTAGGGTCAAATCCTTAATGCTGAGGACTAGCCGATCCTGGATAATTTCTTCGGCATTTGAGAATTTGCAATTCTTTGAAAGTCTCCTCAGTGCAGCCACAAAATCACTAATGCTCTCCCCCTCTTTTTGGCTCCGGAGATAGAAGTCATTCTGGTTTGCCTGGTACAATGGGGTAGGGTCGAAATGTTCTTTCAGTGCTCATTGCAGTTCATCCCAGGAGACATTCTCTAAGTTATTTGCAATGAGGGCTTTGGTTAATTCATAGAGTTCCGAATTGCAATAGGTCAAGAAGTAAGCCTTCTTCTTTGCATCAGGTTCTGCCTGCATTCTGTTCACTACCAGATTTAGGTTAAATCTTCCCATGTACGAAGACCACTTCTCTTTGGATGGCTCAAATGGGATTCATAGGGGTCAATGGGTCCTTTGTCTTCCTCAGAATCTCATATCTAACAGTTTGCAAGGAATGGAAAGGTAATGGAGGAAACAGAAGAGGAAGAGATGCCTCCTCATGTGCATAAATGCTCCATTCTTAACTCTCATTTTCTGGTGAAAGGTTTCCATGCAAAGTTTGAGGGCTGGATTCACAACATGAAGCATGTGAGAATGATGAGTGCTGGATATGAATTCTTCATGTATTTAGAATTATAAATCATCACAAAGTACAAGTTCTTTCCCTGATGCTAACCCTAATCCAATGTTTGCAAGGAAAGTGGGGGAGAAAACAGAGGAAGAGGGGAAGGAGGAGAAGGAAGAGACACCTTTCCAATGGACTTTGTGGTGTGTTAGTGAAGGAAATACAAGTATGTTGTATATTTTATGATGAAAGAAACTGGAGGAAATATCTTGATCATTATCTGCTATATCAGTAGGATTTTTTCTTTGTAGTGCATGTACAGTAGTTCCTGCACTCACCCTCTTTTGTCATATGAAAGATGGGCATAGGTGTGGAATCTCATGCCCTCTTATTTGGGGTTGGCTTCAGCAATTAGTCCCTGTCTGTTTTTAGTTCTCTGTAGCACCATCTCCAGGTCTCTGTTTCTCTGCTTAAAATGTTTAAAAGTTGTGAGTACAAGACACCAGCCTCACAAAAGCATCTCTAAGATCAACCATCATCCAACACCATCTTTTGATAGGGCAAAGAACTAGAATAGTTTTTATTGGCATTTGGTGTATTGATCCAGATAGCTTGATAATGATGGCTACATGTGAGATGCCGCTACTGTTCTAAGCCAAAGAGCCCAGTTAAGAATGTGCCATCCAACTGTTTAGAAATTCATCAGTGGTCAAGTCCAGAAAAGCAGGGACACATTTTAAGAATAGCTTCTTTCCAAATATGGCTCTCCACTGAAATTCAAAAACTACTGCATGGCAGATGAATGCATTGCCAGAATTATCAGTGAACACGGCAATGAAAACCTATTGACTATTTACATGCCATAGTACAAAATTGTCAAATTGCTTATAAAAGGTTCTTTATGTTCTATATTAACATTCTCGAAAACCTGAATTCTGATTGGTCCACACGGACCACAATCTGATTGGCTAACTTGGCCGCCGTGATTGGTGCGCCAAGAACCCCCCATGATTGGCCGAGCCGATCGCAGGAGATTCAAAGCCCTGTCATTGGCCGCCGAGCCGCCGGCCAGCTCTATAAGAAAAGCCGCACGGCTCGCAGGTCTTGTACAAAACTGTATACTTTAATAAAGAACTGAAGTTCACTTTGAGTCTTGCGTCTCAATGAACCCGATCTACCCGATCTAACACTGGCGACGAGGATGGGATCGTGAGACAAGAGACCATCAAGCATGTGGCAAATGGCGCGAAACGACCAGCAAAATGCCCAGCAGCACCCCACCACCCGCTCCCTTCAACCCGGCCACCGAGGACTGGGAATCCTACACTGAACGGTTCCAGATGTTCCTGGAATGCAGCAACCTTAAGGATGCCAATAGGCAGCGAAAACGAGCCGTCTTCTTGACACACTGCAGGCCCGCAGTGTTCAAGATGGCCAAAGCATTGGCAAAGCCCGCCCACGTAAAGGAAATGGATTGGGCTGACCTCGAGCCCATCCTACGAAACCACTACGCCCCTGCCATGCCTTCCCTCATTTGAAGGCACAATTTCTTCCGGTGAGACCAGTGCGAGGGCAAAGCCATCAGCGACTTCGTGGCCCAGCTGAGGGATCTCGGAGGCCTGTGCGGGTTTACCGATTTGGACGAAGCCTTATGCCACCGAGTCATTATCGGACTCAGAGACCCCATGCTGCAAAGCAGGCTAATGGCCAAGGTGACATCTCCCTCTCCGACACCCTCGCCAAGGCCTCTGCAGCCGAGGCCACTCGCAAATCAGCGGCCCAGATGAGGCAAGCAAACGCGACAGAACGACCGATGACCACCGAGACATCCCCAGCACCAGCGAGATATGCGGAGACCAGCCACCGAGAAATGACCACCCACCATGGCGACATCGATTCCCACTCCGACAGCGACGATGAGGAGGAGGAGATCCACTGACTCCAGGCAGAATGCGACCGGTGGGACCGGAAGGGACATAAGTCGGGATTCCATTGTGCCAGCTGCGGCGGCGATCACCCCCACTCCGAATGCTGTTTTCTCAATGCCATCTGCCGGCATTGCGAGAAGCAGGGGCACATCGTTAAGGTATGCTGGAACAAGCGGAACTACAGCGCCCAGTGACGAGGCAGCAGCCCCCGACGACAAGACGGCACCCCCCCAGGAACCGAGACCGCCCAGCTGAGAGCCGATGGAGCTGAGACGGCCGGAACAGATGACTCAGCAGGGGCAGCGATGAGAGGAAACCCACTAGACGGTCGTCATCGGCCATTCCTCAACCATCAACACCCGGAAGGTATGCGTGAAGGTAGGCATCGAAGACCAACCCTGTGAAATGGAGGTGGACTCCGGGTCCTACCTCTCCATGGTCTCCTGGCGCACAATCAAGCTCCTGGTGCCTACCATCCGCCGCCGTGAACTGGACGACCAAAAGCTGATCCTGAAGGACTACCACGGAAACCGCATCCCTGTAGTCGGCATCGGACATTTTAAAATTACCTTCAAAGGCCACACCAAGGTACTGCCACTCACGATCGTGGACAAGGACCGCCCCAGCCTACACGGACTACAATGGTTTTCCCCGCTGGAAATCGAAGTGACGGGCATCCACCACACCGGTGAGGCAGACTGGGAAGCAGCGCTCGTGAGGGACTTCCAGGAGGTCTTTGACGACACCCTAGGCAAGTACCAAGGGGCCCCTATCTCTTTCAACCTTAACCCAAACATCACCCCGATCCGCCTCAAACCGCGGCAAGTGCCATTTGCACTCAAACCCAAAATTGATGAGCAGCTAGACAAGCTCATCGCACAAGGGGTCTTAGAGCCAATTGACCATGCCCACTGGAAAACACCCATAGTCATCTCCATCAAACCGGATGGCTCCATAAGAATCTGTGGTGACTATAAGACCATGCCCTGCAGCAAAGCGCCTACCCCGTCCCAGTAGTACAGCACCTCCTGCACTCACTGGGGGGAGGCCGGGTTTTCGCGAAGCTCGACCTGGCGCAAGCCTACCAGCAACTGCCGGTCGATGCTGAAACAGCCGAGGCGCAGACGATTGTTACACACCGGGGGGCATTCCGATGCAACCGACTCCAATTTGGAGTCAGCGTCATGCCAGGAGTCTTTCAAAGCCTCATGGAAAGACTTCTCCATGGGATAAAAGGAATGGTGCCCTACTTTGATGATGTGCTGGTGGCAGCCGCCAACAAAAAACAATTGGAAACCCGTTTAAGGGCAGTGCTGCAAAAGTTCAAAGACGCCAGCCTTAAAGTTAAAAAAGGGAAATGCTAACTCTGCACCGAGAGGGTCGAATTCCTGGGGTATCTCCTAGACTGACATGGAATCCACCCCACCGGGAAAAAACTCAGAGCCATCAAGGAAGCCCCCATACCAACGAATAAGGCGGAGCTGCAGGCGTTTTTGGGACTCGTTAACTTTTACAATGTTTTCCTACCCCAAAAGGCGACCACGGAGGAACCCTTGCATAGGCTGTTGGATAAAACAGCCACCTGGACTTGGGGGAAGTGGGAGGAAAATGCATTCCAACAGACCAAAAACCTACTGACGTCAGACACAGTCCTGATCCAGTATAGCGAGACCCTGCCGCTGACAGTAACATGCGATGCGTCACTCTTTGGCATCGGAGCAGTCCTCAGTCACATGTTACCGGACGGGAAAGAGGCACCCATCGCCTTCTTCTCAAGAACGCTGTCCAAGCCAGAGAGGAATTACAGCCAGCCGGACAAGGAAGTCCTCGCAATCATCTCCAGAGTGAAAAGATTCCATGAGTATCTTTACGGTAGGACCTTTTCAACCATTACAGATCACAAACCTCTACTTGGGATACTGGCAGGGAACAAGGCCACCCCGAACATCCTGTCACCCAGGATGACAAGGTGGTCCAAGTTCCTTGCCGCCTACAGCTACCAGCTGACACACCGGCCTGGCAAGGACATTTTGCACGCAGACACCTTAAGCCGATCCCCCCTACCAGACCTGGAGGACAACCCAGCGCCACAACAACAACCCTGCAGATTGAGACTCTACCCAGCCCACTCCTGACCACGCCAGACATTGCCCGAGAAACAAATAAAGACAAATGGCTGGCGCGGGTCTTGAGCTGGGTAGAGAGAGGATGGCCAGAAAGTGATGGCAATGAACATTTCAAAGCCTTCAGGAACCAGCAAACCGAACTGTTCACACAGAAGGGGTGCATACTTTGGGGAGACCGGGTGGTTATACCAGAAACTTTACAAAAAAGGGTACTAGCAATGTTGCATGAGGGGCACCTGGGCATTGTTAAGATGAAAGCCCTGGCCAGGAGTTACGCTTGGTGGCCAGGGATGGACAAACAAATCAAGACGTGGGTAGCCAGGTGCAAAAGATGCCAGGAGACAAAGTCCAACACCCCCCCGCCGCACCAGTCCTGGATTGGGAAACCCCCAGAGGCCCCTGTTCGCAAATCCATATAGACTTCACCAGGCCCACCAAGGGACATACTTTTCTCATCACCGTGGATGCTTACTCCAACTGGCTGGAAGTAAGCACCATGAAAACAACAACAACGGAAGCCGTCATAAATAAACTGAATAAACTTTTCGCGACACACGGCTTACCAGATGTGCTGGTGTCGGACAATGGCCCACAGTTTATGGCACTAGCATTTGAAAAATACCTGGCCAAACAGGGAATCAGGCACGCGTTAACTTCGCCAGCTCACCGGGCGGTGAACGGGAGGGTGGAGAGAATGGTTCAATACACGAAAAAAACCATCCAAAAAATAGAAACCGGCGAAATACAGGAGAAAATAAACAAAATGCTAATCATACAGCACATTACACCCAGTACAACCACGAATAAAAGCCCAGCAGAGCTACTGATGGGCAGAAAATTAAGGTCCCCACTAGACCGACTGCACCCCACATATAACCCAGAAAAAAACCCAGACTCATCCAGTAGACATCGAACATTTAACATCAGAGACACAGTCTACGCAAAAAACTTCATGGGAGACCCACTCTGGGTACCGGAACAAATAACCCAGATAACCGGCCCCCGATCTTACAGGCTGCAAACCACCGACAGAAGAAGCTAGAAGCGGCACATCGACCAGCTACGGTCAAGACTAGCCTCTGACAGCACGGATACCCCGCAAGCAACTACTAAAGAAACCAGAGAGGGGAGGGAAGCCATAACAACCAAGCAAGGGGATGAAAAAAGGCCTGAAACGCAGACAGAACACCCCCAAACACAAGCAGAACACCCCCCAACCAGAACAAGCCAACCCCAAACAATAAACCAACCATACTCACCAGTAGATCTCGAACCGTTGCAGATGGGGGCTTCACCTGGAAGGAGCAGCCAAGCCAGTTCAACCAGCCCAGAAAGACCGGGCGGGAACAGCGAAGCCGACAACTCGACTGACCCAGGTAGACCGGGTGGGAGCTGCAGCAATAGGCCTGGCTCACCCTTCCAGGCAGTTCCATGGAAGAGGTTGGGAGCGATGAGGAGCCCGTCCAAACCGGTCGACGATCAAACACCTACTGAGCCGCGCAAGTCAACTAGGCAGGTACGAAGGCCCGCCTACCAGCGCGACTACGTCACCATGCTCCGTAGGGCGAAACCAAGAGGGGAGGGGTGTTCTATATTAACATTCTCGAAAACCTGAATTCTGATTGGTCCACATGGACCACAATCTGATTGGCTAACTTGGCCGCCATGATTGGTGTGCTGAGAACCCCCCACGATCAGCTGAGCCGATCGCGGGAGATTCAAAGCCCTGTCATTGGCCGCCGAGCCGCTGGCCGGCTCTATAAGAAAAGCCGTGCGGCTCGCAGGTCCTGTACGAAACTGTATACCTCAATAAAGAGCTGAAGTTCACTTTGAGTCTCGCGTCTCAATGAACCCAATCTACCCGATCTACCCGATCTAACACTTTATGTCATACTTGTGTCTTTTTATCACCTATTGATGTGACAGTGTGGAGATAAATCTGATCAAGGAGGGAGACAGGGAGATGGAGAGAGAAGGGGGAGGAGGAGGTCACTTTTTGGCCTGTGAAGTGGGAATATAACATCTTCTCGGGAGGGAAATATTTCACCGATGTGCAATGGACCCAAAGAATACCCTCTTCCAAGCTTAAAACAAATCTCCTCACCAGAATATTGAGAATTGATGGGGCACCTTCTCCTCCTCCTCCTATTTCTCTTCTCCCCCATTTCCTCCCTCTCCTTCCTCATTTCTGTGGATTTGTCCAAACAGGGAATGATGATGTCCCTGGTTCAGTGAGATTGCTGCGAAAGGACTTGTATTTTGTGAGGATATTTTTGCTAGTCTAGAGAAAAGAAGGACTAAGGGTGACAGGATAGCAGTATTCCAGTATTGGAGGGGCTGCCACAAAGAAGAGGAGGTCAACTTATTTTCCAGAGCACCTGAAGGCAGGATAAGAAGCAATGGATGGAAACTAATCAAGGAGAGAAGCAATCTGGAATTCAGGAGAAACTTCCCCATAGTGAGAACAATTAACCAGTTGAACACCTTACCTTCAGAAATTGTGAGAGCGTTATCACTGGAGGTGTTTAAGAAGAGACTGAATGGCCACTTGTCTCAAATTGTCTAAGTCTATCGGATCTCCTGATTTAGCAGGGGGTTGGACTAGAAGACCTCCAAGGTCCCTTCCAGATCTATTATGATTGAAAGGATTTCTGACTAAATATTTCACATCCAGCACTCATTATCCTCAAATGCTTCATGTTGTGGAAACCATTCATCAGAAAATGAGAATGGAAAATAGGGTATTTGTGCAAGTGGGAAAACACTGCCTCCTCCTTCTGCCCCTTTCCCTCCTTCTCCATTTCTTCTCCCTTTTCCTTTCCTTGCAAGGAAATATCAGAAAATGAGAGTGGAGAATGGAGCATTTTTGCAAGCACCTTCTTCTCCCCTCATTCTCTACTCCTCCATTTCCTCCCTCTACTTTCCCTTCTCCATAAACTTTGCAGGAAAACCTCTCATTCAGAAAAACGAGAATGGGGGATGAAGAACAGAGCATTTCTGCAGGTAGGAGTCACCTCCTCCTCCTGATTCTCCCCATTCCCATCCTGGGAGGCAGGAAGGCATCTGCTAGGCAAGCCAGCCCTAATGATGAGCTCCACATTTCCTCTGCACCTTGGGCCAGGAACAGGACAATGTTTCCTCTGGTGGGAAGGAAGTGCCTTTTCCCTCTCCTGTCTTGTCTGAATTATCCCACAGCAGTGATTCCCCTCACCATGAATCCTGTTTGATTCCCCTTACCTGCATCCTGTTGGCTAGCACATTACCAACCAACAAGTTATCCCCCACATCAATTGCTTGGGATGATTTTTCCCAGCTGTGCTCACCCAGCCACTCCCAACTAGTCATGCCCACTGGTCTGCTTCAACATGGCTGCACCAAGTCAGCTGCACCCACCTGCTTGCACTCATCCAGCCACACCCACCCATCTATGTGACTATCCACTGTGAATCATCCTATTCCATGCACTTACTTTTCTTTCTCAGAAAGAACTGCAACTGTTATTAGCATTAAATGATCCCTGCATATTGTGTAGCAAGAGATCTCCAGCATTTTGGTCTTGGGCGAGTTCTTCAGCATCTTCCCATATCATGTCTTTAAGCCTTCCATGAATGTTATTGACCATGTATTTTGAGGACATTTTCTTGGTTGTTTGGAATTAGGAAAGGTCCATCTAATTGCTATCTTGGGGATTCAATTGTTCTCCCTGCAGAGAATATGACTGGCAAGTTGGAATCTTCTATATGCTACAATGTTATGTCGTTTGCAGAAGAAACTCTTTTGGAGTACTTCTTCATTAGTAATATGGATGCTTGGAAAAAGATAGCTTCTGAACATAATTCTTCTTCAAATATGAAGGCAAAAAATGAAAAAATAAGCAAAACAAAACAAGAACAAATTCACAGAACAAATTTTAATATAGCATTTTGAAATATGATATGCAAATACTAAAAATCTTGTATATGTGCATTTGAAAGTGTGGTAGGAGTTAGGAAGGAATTATGAAGGTTGCTGTTTTTTGTCCCCACAACCACAAGAACGATGTACTTTAAAAGAAACTGCATTTTTGAGGCTAGTGCCAAAATATTTATTCCTAGATGGATTGTTCCTGTTAAAAAAGAAAGATAAAGATGAAGCATGGACTTATAACAAAATACTGACATTATCAACTTCAGTAGTGTACATAATAATAAATTGTTGGAAAGTAATCCAAGTAATACAAATAATTTAATTCCTGTTCTTGTATCTTGATGCTGATGTACTATAAGTTGTTCCATTATCTATTTTAAAAGATAAAGAAGTGAACATTAGAAGATTTGAGTTTGAAGGAATAATTGGAAATTGGCTTTACTAGTAAGAAGAACTTTTTTTTTGCTTTTTTGGGGGGGGGGGGTAAGATTACTGTTGTTTCTTTTTCCATTCAATGAACTGATCATAAATACTTTTATTTGTATGTCAGATCATACTGGAGTTCACAAATACTTATTTTCTTACCATCAGAATCCATCTCTCATAGTATTCTATTAAAAACTGGTATGTTTTAGTCAAACATGTTCTTCCCAATCTCATTTCCCATCAACATAGTTATTCACAAAATTATGATTCCATGTGGCAAGAAAGTTGATGGTGTTAGGTCTTTCTCTTTGTCAGTAAAAGTTATATGATTTGATTTACAGTGGGTTTTATTTTGCATTTCATTAGTTCTTAATGTTCTTCATTGTTGCTCTATTGTATTTTTGTACATATCACCGGTCTATTTTTAAAAAGAGTGATGAGAAGTTTTCCTTTTTTCCTATAAACTCTCTACTGTGGGAATTATTATCTGTTTCTTCTTTGTTATGAAATATTTAGTCTCTTTGTCCTTGAAAAGGAATTGCCTACAATTTGTTCAGTCACTAGAGGGACTTGGATTATATTAAAATTATAGCAACAATAAATTAAGGACTCTGAAAATTATATATCATATATTATTTACAATGCCCCCCCCAAAGAGATATAAAAGAAAGGTGGAAGCTGAATGACTTTAATGTTAAAGCCTTTTGGAAATGTCTGAAAAAATTGATTTTCAATTTACAAGCTCTAAATGAAAATTAGATAAAAAGTTTGATAAATTAACAAGTCTTGATGACACCAAGGTACAGGTAACAGCAGCTAAATCAGACCTGCAATTGGGTAGTTGGCATCTAATTTGTTACTAGCAGATTTGAAAGAGAAGGAGAGTTGTTTGTATTAAAAAGATTTAATCATATCAGAAATAATAGAATGGATGGATAGCAGAAAAACAGAGTTGGAAAGGACCGTTGAAGTTTTATAGTGCATCCCCACTCCTGAAAGCAGCAGGCAAGCAAGTGCATATGAATCCCCTTTGCAGGTCTGACAACTACTAGTTAGGCCTTCAATAATCTTCACTATCATTTGTCCCAGTATGAATAAGAAGAAAGAAATAATTGCCCGCATATTTTTGGTTTCCACTGTTGTGTGCTGGGAAGACAAGCACTTTTTAAAAAATTATACTGCAATAGGAACTCAACACTGAAAAACCAGAAGGAGTATGAATTTATTGTTTGTTGGAAGTAAATTAGTCTCAGTCTCATGTTAGTCATTTAGACCCAACTAATCCATTTTACAGTGATTACTAAAATAAAGTGAATAAAATAGATATGAATAGTATTATAAATGCTATGGAATCTTATTCAGGTAGCATACAGACCAGATTATCTTTCATGCCAATTTGTCAAGAATTGCTGCACAACAGGTTTGTTAGCATTACCTTTACAATACATATATAAACAAACCCCTAGAGAAAGGATATGGCAAGAGACAAGAGGTAGCCTTAGGTTCTATGCAGATGGCTTTTAACAATAAAAAGAAGCTTGCTGCAGGGAATAGACATATTTATCCTTGATTTAAGCTTCCATTCAAATTTCATCAACAATTGGAAAGGGATTCAAGGCTGATGGTCCTCTGATTTCTGATGCCCCACTTCAAATAGCATCTACAATTTACTGATTATACTAGATAAGAAATACCTTTCCCATTTATTCTCCATTTCTTAGGAGACATTTGCAAGGTATTTTTTTTACAATTATTTCTCTTCTTTTCTTTTTAAAACTTTATTTCTGTGGTTTGCAGAAACAACTCATGCAAGAATGCATGCTGTGCTCAGAATAATATAAATTGGCAATGTTCAGGGAATGGAAGATTGCAAAGAAAAATTGAATTGAGTATTTATTTATTATATCACCTCTATACAACCTTCATAATAACCATCAAAAACAGCAAAGCAAATAATGAACTAAAATAAATTACAATAGTTAAAATTACATCATAGAAAATATTAAAATCAGCTTTGATTACTATATTGTTTTTAAAATGATTTTTGCATAATGCTGTTGAAAGGCTGGCAAATACCTTTCTTCTGAGGATTTGATTTTCACGCTGGTAGAGCTCCAGTGCAAGGATACAGACAACTGCTTGAAAGCTGGATTTTTTTATTTTTCAGGAAGGCAAGAGATAGCAAGAAGTCTGAGGCTAGCTAGCTTTGTATGATAAGCCCCTGATTTATATACCTTTTTCTCATTTTGTGTGTGTGTGCTTGTGTTTGTATTTCTTAATGTTTTAAATCCTGTCCGGGGTTGTCTTCATTTCCACTGGAGGGTAAACTCCACGGGGTGGTTTGATTGGATTATCAGTTTCGTTTCGTCCTAATGTTTTCTTATATTTGTTTTGTGGCAATCTCCTGTCTGTCTCCTTTGCAATATATTATGTGTCTTTTGCCATGATTATGCTTCAAGAGAAGGAAGTCTATTGCTGCCCTATTCTCCAAGGTGGCTTCTCTGACCTCCCTCAGTTCTCTATTAAGGGCATCCAGGGCATGGGAAGTCGAATTCAAGCTTTTTTGCCAGGGTACATGCTAGTCTATTCAAATTTTTAGAATTTCACACTGCCAATCCAGGTACCCCTACCAAGGATATTGCCAATGAGATGTATTCCGTTTTTTGTGGGAAGGGAGACTTTGGAATCACAGTCTGAGTCTAGGGTTTGGAGGGCTCTCCTGTGTTGTCTCTGTAAGGATGGCATCAGCATGGTTAACCTTCCCAAAGTGCAGGGGCAATTTGTGGCATTTGCAGGAAGGTATGAGTAGGCTTTTAAGCCACAAAGGAAAAGCCATCCTGGTAGGAGCTTCAGCTAACTATATGAAAATGATATGGTTTCTGTATAGTTGCATTTTAATTCTGTGTTGCTAAGACTGGTGCATTCTGTGACCCTAGGTGAGCTGCACCCAGTGATATTAAAGCATTTTTCTGTGGTGGTTACTGCAGCAATGTGTAAGGCATACATGGTGTGGTCCTTGGTTTTTATAGAATGGCCCCAGCTAAAAATGGTTTCATAGGAGTCAGGAAGGTTTCTAAATGTGGTGTAGTTAATGATGTTATGTGGCCTGGTTGCTACTCCCATTAGGCATGTGGTTAAGATGTCCTTGACTGATTTCCCTCCTGCTAAACAAATGTTAGTGGTGTTGAGTATTTCTCTTGCTAAGAGAAATACCCATATGTTTCCTTTCTCTGGGATAAGCTTTGGTTCCAGGAACGCAGTTGCTTGTGTTACAAATGTTACAATTGTTACAGATAATAATACATAGTATATATTGCATTTCATGTTCCCCATTGCTAGATTCCTTTCCTTCCCTTCCTCCCCCCTCTTTTTTTTTTAATAGCAATGTAAAAAAATGTAAAAGGTCAAGTATCAAAAATTATGAGAAAGGTATGGTTAAAGTCCTTTTTGTTAAAAAAAATACGATGAAAAAAGTTTTAAAAAAAGAGAAAAAAATGGAGGTGAGAGAGAAAAATAAAAAAAATAGTTTATAACTCAGCACCTGGGTGTCCAGTTTTGCGTAATGCAACGTTTGCACTTGGTTCCTCACAGTGGTGTGGTTCAACGGTGTTGAAGAATGCTGCAAGCGTCCATTGATCTGTGTCCCGATCTTTCTTGAGTTTGATGGGTAGGATTGATTGTGGTGGAGTTTGGCTATGGTCTATGACTGCTGGCTTTGCAGGTGTCCAATGTATCCAAGAGTCTCGTTCTGCAACCTTTATGGCGGTGTGTGTAGTCAGTAAGACTTGGTAGGGTCCTTTCCACCTGGGTTGTAGAGGGGAGGTTCTGGTGAAGAACTTGATCCATACCCAATCTCCCGGCTCATATGGATGCAGGGCTTCTTCCAGGGGTAAGGTCTGTTCAGCACACTCTGGGTCCAGAGGGTCTGTAGTCTGTAGGTGAGAGATGGAAAGAAGTCTGCGTTCCTGGGGCTAGCTAGCTTTGTATGATAAGCCCCTGATTTTTATACCCTTTTCTCATTTTGTGTGTGTGTGCTTGTGTTTGTATTTCTTAATGTTTTGAATCCTGTCAGGGGTTGTCTTCATTTCTGCCGGAGGGTAATTATACTTGTTTTGTGGCAATCTCCTGTCTGTCTCCTTTGCAATATATTTTGTGTCTTTTGTCTGTTTGTTTTGCTGATTTGGAAGGGTTTTCTTTTCTTGTTTCCCTAGTTTTCTTAATTATTTGGGCTTTTGTCTAAGGGGATTCTTTAATACCTTTTATTTGATTCCTTTTCCTATGCAAGTTTGTTTTATAGCTGGCTTGATGTTCCCTTTGGGCTTTTCCTGCTTGGGTGACACCACTGTCCTCGTGAAGTTTCCTTTCCACAATGCTTTGGAGTTGGAATTGATATTTGAGTCCAAGCAACAATTAAGATTAAAGGATTCCAAAAGATGGGTGCCCAAGTTTAACTTTAAAATATTCTGTGACAGATATTCAACCTCTTTCTGCAATTTATATCATTCTTTGTTTTTAATTGTTCAATTGAAATCTGCCTTCTTGCAACTTAAGCCTATTGTTCATTATGGGACATTAGACAATAAACATGTCTTCCTCTTGAATAACTTTACATACAGCTAGTTTATGATTAATACAACTTGAAATAATGTGATATTAAATTAGTGCAAATTGTTCAGTTCAAGTTGCTTTTCAAGTAAACTGTAATGTTGATTCATATGCAGTGAGGTTTTACCAAGTTACTATTAGATGTTGCTACCTCAATATGCACTTGACTAACTTCACATGTGTGTGTGTGTGTGTGTGTGTGCTGCTTGCCACTTTTGTGATTTTTAATTGTTTCAAGAAGTACTCTTAATAAAATAGACAAAAGGAAGATTTATTCAGATAAAAAGAGTACATACCAAGAACAAAAAAGAAGGGGTTCATTCTATTTCATGGATTTCATTCATTCATGGATAAAAATATTAAAGGGGAAAACAACTCAAGAAGCTTGGAAAAGTCTGAAAAATATTATTATAAAAGCCCAGTCCAGCATAGTACCACTGAAAAAGAAAAATAAGAAATCCAAAAAGAAACCAGCATCGTGGCACAAAGAACTTTCTGATAAACTGAAAGACAGAAGGATAAGCATAAAAAAATTGGAAAGAACTGCAAATAACTAAGGCTGAATAGTAGCGTATAACCCAGATATGCAAAGGTGGTCAAGAAAGCTAAGGCTTGAATGAACTAAGACTTGCCATAAATGGCAAAAATAATTTTTAAAATTTTATTTCAACATATAAAATATAAGAAAAAAGTCAAAGAAACAATTGATCCACTATTGAGAGAAAATGGCAAGGAAGTGACAGGCAGCATGGAAAAAGCAGAGCTGATTAATTTTTTCTTTGAATGTATCTTCACACAAAAAGAAAAACTAGCCCAATGTACCAAAAAAGGAACCATAAAAGTCAGACTAAGAATTCAAATTAAAATAAGCAAGAAGATGATAAGAGAATATCTGTTTACTTTGAGTTCAAATCACCAGGATCTGAAGGATTACATCTCTAAAGGACCTGGCAGTCATGTTATTGAAACCATTGGATCATATTTTTCAAAGATCCTGGATCACTGCGGAATTATCAGAGGACTGGAAAAGAGCTAATGTGGTTCCCATCTTCAAAAAAAAAAGGGGGGGGGAAGGAGGACAAATCCAGAAAATTACAGACTAATCAACCTGACAACAATACCTGGGAAGATGTGGAAAAAATAATAAAGCTACAGATCTGTGAACACTTTGAAGCAAGCAAAGTTAAGCAAAAAAGCCAACATGGGTTTGTCAAAAAACAGATCATACTAAACAAATATTATTTCATTCTTTGACAAGATGCTGTGGACATAGTATACTTGGATTTCAGTAAGGCCATTTGACAAAGTAAACCACAACCTTCTTGGTAAGCTAAAAAAAATGGGATAAACAGCATTACCACCAGATTGGATTTGCAACTTCCTGACAAACTGCGCTCAATGTGTAGTCCGTAATGGAACAGCATCTACATAGGGGAAGTAAACAGTGGGGTACCCCAAGATTCTGTCTTAGGCCCAATACTCTTCAATAGCTTCATAAATTATTTAGATGAAGGAATAGAAGGGGAATTCATCAAATTTGCTGATCACTCCAAGCTGGCAGGAATAGCCCACATCCCAGATGATAGACTCAAGATCCAAAAAGATTGCAACAGATTTGAACACTGGGCTCTATCTAACAAAATGAAATTCAACATAGAAAAAAATGAAGATTTTATACTTAGGCAAAAAAAAAACCCAAATGTACAGGTACAGAGTAGGCAAAACTTGGCTCAAGAGGGATCTTGGAACCCTAGTGGACAATCACTTATATATGAGCCAGCAATGTGCTGCAGCTGCCAAAAAAGCCAGTGCAATTCTAGACTGCATTAACAGAGGGATAAAATCAAGATCACATTGTTAGTACAGCTTTAAAAGGCCTTGGTAAGACTACACTTAGAATACTACATCCAGTTTTGATCACAACAATATTTTTAAACGTTGAGCCTCCAGAAAAAGCGCAGAGCAACAAAGATTATTAGTGGGGAAGAGTTTAAAACCTATGAAGAACAGTTGCAGGAATTGGGTATGTCTAGTCTTAGTGAAAAGAAGACTATGGGTGGCATGATAGCAGTTTTCCAATATCTAAGGGGTTGCCACAAAGAAGAGGCATCAACCTATTTTGCAAAGCACCAGGAGGCAAAACAAGAAGCAATGGATGGAAACTAATCAAGGATAGAACCAACCTAGAACTAGCAAGAAATTTCCTGACAGTGGAAACAATAAACAATAGATATAAATTAATGGAGAGAAGCAACCTGGAATTAAGGAGAAATTTCCTAACAGTGAGAATAATTAACAAGTGGAACAGCTTGCCTCCAGAAGTTATCACTGGAGGCTTTTAAAAATAGGCTGGATAGCCATTTGTTTGAAATGGTATAAGATCTCCTGCTTGAGCAAAGGGTTGGACTAGAAGACCTCAAAAGTCCCTTCCGTTATTCTATTTCTGTTACATTTTTCAATGCCTATTTCTTTTAAGCGGGAATTACAGTATTTTACTTTTAATTACAATTCTACATAGTGCAAAATTCAGATATTGCAGATCTGCATTTTCTGCTACATTCATGGCTAGTACAATTTCATATTTTGATAATTTGTCAATTTTTATGGTTTTATAATGTTGAATGGTTTCTGGAGGAGGGGACAAATGGCTGCTTCTTTAAGGTTGGCATAAAACCACCCTCTCCCTTAAGAATTCATCCACCATCATATGGATCCCATCCATGGATCCACTTTTCATTTGGCATTCTAAGCTGTTCCATCTCCTAGAGCAGGAGTGTCAAAGTGCTTAGATCTGGCATGTGATGCCACCCTGGAAACAGCAAATGACCGGCCTGTGGTGCCTCTGCCAGCAAAAATGGAACTTGGGGGGGGGGCACACATAGCCCCCCGAGCTCCATTTTTGGCTGCGACAGCCTCCTGCAACCCTCTGCTAGAGAAAAACAGAGCTAGGGAGGGCTGCGTGCATTTTTGGTGGCAGAGTCCTCGGGCCATAGGTGCTCCCAACAGAGTGATGTCGAGCTGGCCATGTCAGGTCAAACACAACCCTGAGGTAGCCCTCAATGAAATCAAGTTTGACACCCCTGTCCTAGAGTGTTTCAAGGAGCACTCAGGATTATGAACAAAAGAGCCCACACAGATTCCATCAAATCCAAGACTATCACTTTCCCCTCTTTGCAAATCAACCCATACAAATCTTTCACAATCCATACAGTAAATATGGGGGCAGACTTATTAAAGTAGGTTTTAATTCCTTAACAGCAAGGAACACATACAATAGGGATCCCCAACATCCAGGATGTGGCCCATTCCTGGGCCTTGAGCTTTTCAGATTTGAGCCATGGAAGTAATGGGTGCATGCATGCATATGTGCATTCCCACGTGTGTAAGCAGCAGGAAAGCGAGTGCTTACATGCTCCATTTGCACAAAGGGCAAGGCATATGTGCCCTCCACTTGCACAAATGGACCTGCATTTGCGTATGCTTGGCTATCCTGCATGCAGAACCATCCCCTCTCCTCCTCCCCTCCACCAGTCGGCAAAGCTGAAAAGATTGGGCAACTCTGACCTACAGAGAACTTCAAAGATAATAACAAGATGCTAACAGCAACATTCCCAAACTTAAAATCATATTCTAGGTGCCTTGAGACAAAAAACAGGTCTGACTACTATTTTAAGTTAGGCCTTCAATAATCTTCACTATCATTTGTCCCAATATGAATAAGAAGAAAGAAATAATTGCCCGCACATTTTTGGTTTCCACTGTTGTGTGCTGGGAAGACAAGCACTTAAAAAAAAATTAAACTGCATTAGGAACTCAACAGTTGCCTCACTGAAATGCCAGAAGGAGCATGAATTTATTGTTTGTTGGAAGTAAATTAGTCTCAGTCTCATGTTAGTCATTTAGACCCAACTAATCCATTTTACAGTGATTACTAAAATAAAGTGAGTAAAATAGATATGAATAGTATTGTAAATGCTATGGAATCTTATTCAGGTAGCATAGAGGCCAGATTATCTTTCATGCCAATTTGTCAAGAATTGCTGCACAGCAGGTTTGTTAACATTACCTTTACAATATATACAGTAAACAAACCTCTAGAGAAAGGATATGGAAAGAGACAAGAGGTAGCCTTAGGTTCTATGCAGATGGCTTTTTTAACAATAAAAAGAAACAGAAGCTTGCTGCAGGGAATAGAGATATTTGTCCCTGATTTAAGCTTCCATTCAATTGGAAAGGGATTCAAGGCTGATGGTCAAGTCTGATTTCTCATGCCCCACTTTAGATAGTATCTACAATTTGCTGATTGTACTGGATAAGAAATACCTTTCCCACTTATTCTCCATTTCTTAGGAGATATTTGCAATTATTTTTTACAATTATTTTTTTACAATTATTTCTCTTTTTTTCAATTATTCTTTTTACACTTATTTCTCTTTTCTTCTTTTTAAAACTTTATTTCTGTGGTTTGCAGAAACAACTTGTGCAAGAATGCATGCTGTCCTCAAAATAATATCAATTGGCAATGTTCAGGGAATGGAAGATTACAAAGAAAAATTGAATTGAGTATTTATTATATCACCTATATACAACCTTCATAATAACCATCAAAAACAGCAAAGCAAATAATGAACTAAAATAAATTATAATAGTTAAAATTACATCATAGAAAATATTAAAATCAGCTTTGATTACTGTATAGTTTTTAAAATGATTTTTGCATAATGCTTTGGAGTTGGAACTGATGTTTGAGTCATGTGGTCCAAGCAATAATTCAGATTAAAGGATTTCAAAACATAGGTGCCCAAGTTTAACTTAAAAACATTCAGCGACAGTGACATCTTTCTGCAATCTATATCACTCTTTGTCCCTGATTCCAGAAAGGTAGGGATTGCTGAATTTAAATCCAGTGCAATTGAATTCCAGTTCAGTAACTTTCTTCATATAATTCTCAGACCTGTCCTACATTTATATTCCTTGCTCTCCCAAGCCAAAAGCATCACTTTAAACAGAGACAAAGCTATTTGAAATGAGTGAAAAAAAATTACAACAATTCTAATATTTTATTAGAATACAGCAAAGAACACTGGGGTGCCAAAACCCTGAGCCACAGCCCACTACCGGGCCTTAAGCCTTTCAGAATCGGGCCATGGAACTGACGGGCATGTGCATGCACACATGCGTTCCCACTCATGTAAGCAGCAGGTGAGTGTGTGTGTGTGTGTGTGTGTGTGTGCATGCTCCATTTGTGCAAGTGGCAAGTGCAAAAGCCTGCCACTTGTGCAAATGTATCTGCCCATGCACACATGTTTACCCATTGCTCATGCAGACCCATTCACTCTCCCTTTCCCTTCCACCAGACCACCAAGCTGAAAAGGTTGGGAAACTCTGACCTACAGAGAACTCCAAAGCTAATAGAAAGCTATCTGACTGTAACAAGATGCTAATAGCAACATTCCCAAACTTCAAATCATGTTCTAGCTGCCTTGAGACAAAAAACAGGTCTAACAGGTGACTACTGCTCTAAGTTAGGCCTTCAATAATATGGGTCTGAACTGTAATTTTGCAGTAGCTGTGGACCATCTCAGATTCTATACCCTCTAAGGCAGATTAGAGTCCCACAGAGCATGCATCTGGGGAACTCCAGTACCAATCCAGCCATAAGTAGCTTTCAGTAAGCAAACTTAGTATGTAGTACAGAGGCAGGTATAATAGCCACACCAACCCCATCTGATTTTTACAACCTGATAACCTATTAAGATCTCACAACTAATTATCTACAGGACAATGCCTCCAAAAGCCCTCACAGTGTCATGGATGACAAGTCATCCCATCAGTCTTGCTCTGGGAGTACACTGGTTCTACACTCAAATTTTGGAGTGCCTCTGTGCCCAGCCAGGTCTTGATAATATTGTATTATACCCTCCCACTTACAATTAGATTTTGGATGAAGGATCCCTTATTGCAGGCTAACTTACATTCAGAGCAGCAACCCTGAGTGACTGGATATCTGGGCAAAACAAAAAGGGATGAAATGCAGGGCCTCCAAATATATGTACGGAGTGCCAAGCAATCTGATTGTGCCACATTGCTCTTTGGCAGCACACTCTCCAGATTTGAACAAGAGCAACTAAGAATGACCCAAGATGAATCTAGGATGACCATGGACCTACATGGGAAGAATAATCTTGACAAGTGCAATTTATACTTGTTCTTGGCCAATGGATTGTTTCTGACATAGTTGATTATTTTTGTGTTTCATTTGCATCCCTTTTATGGTCATTTATATCATTAAAGTTTTAAAAAGTACAATTTGGCTGTTATTTTCTGTATTAAATGATGCTTTCATTATATCCTACGTGATTCTTGGCTTTTCCTCCCCCTAATTTTAGGCCAGCACCTTAATTGCTAGACCAAACCGACTCTCCTACTGATTTAAAATAATAAACACAATACAAAGGTTACTGCCTGGAATTATGTTACCTTTCATAATTAATTTCCCTTATCAAAATCCTGCCTGATCTTTGCAAATTAGCTTTTCACATTCCATTCATTTCTGTCATTTCCAACAGTTTGGCATTCACTTTCCTTATAGTGCTTAGAGGGCCAAAAAGACTATATATTTACTTTCTTAAACATTAAGCAGTCAACATCAGCCACCATTCTGATTATTGATTAATATTAGTAATAATTGTTACTATAATTATTGAGAAATCTGCCTATCTGATATGTGTTAGATAAAACTACAACTGAATATTTAACAATTTTACTTCAATGCTTCCTTAGCTATGAAGCAAACAAGCCTCCTATTTCCCCCAAGATTTGTTTTATGTTTAAACATTCCTCTGATAATTTCAGTGTGCTAATTGTATTCAATTACCCAGGTTTACAGTAACTTCAAAGTATTTGCTACTATTTCAAACCTGCAAGGCACTCATTATGACCCAAAAAATTATTTATCTGTTTTCCCTCAAGCTTTTTCTCCCTTATCACCCAATAGATAAGTGGTTGTTTGAACTCCAACGCAAATCTGAATTGCTTGTGCAGAAAGTTATTAGTCTTGATAATGGGCTCAGGCAGGCGGTTTTTCCAGTAAGAGACACTGAGCTCTTTACAAGTCCTACTTATTAAAAAAAAGGAGTCTATTTTTAAGGGATCAAGTCCACTGGTTTCTCTTTACACCTACCAACCAATTATTTTTCTCTGATAAAAGAGAAATTTTGTATTGAACCATTGTTCTTCCTTGTTATGTCTTATGTTCCCTAAATCAGTGATTTTGCTGCTGCTCTAAGTGTACTGCTTTTTGGGAGGCAGGTGGTTTATAGTTGTGTTTCTCATAATACACACACAATATACTAGAACAAAGTGTAACCACTCAGATATCTGCAAGCTTTCTCATGTTAACATTGCTGTAATGTCTCAAGGCTTGTCATGGATGTTCCACTTTTTCCAAATGGAAAAATTACAGAGTTGACCTGTACAGATTTGTCATGAAACCTCCACCCCAGAGCACAGGTAATCAAGGCAAATATATAAAGGCAGCTGCAATTATGGCATGGCTGACCCCTGTTGGTTATACACAGCTGCACAAGCATATGTAATACTGTTGATACCTAATAGCAGCAGCAGCCTTTCACCCTTGGAAATTTAACTGATCCAGTCTCTCATCCAGTTTTCCATGTCCAGAGATCCATTTCAACCAGTGAAGACAAGCAGTCTTTGCAGATATTCAGTAATTTGAAAACCTATTATTTAAAGACTCTGCCATGATGGGCAAGGTGCAAGTTTGGGGAATTTTCTTGGGTTTTTTTCTTTTTCCTGTTGCAGCACAGACGGAAGACAGCACTCCAAAACATGAAAATGAAGCTTACCAAATCGTCACTTTCAAATGGCATCATGTCCAGGATCCTTATATTATTGCTCTGTGGATTCTCGTGGCCAGCCTGGCCAAAATTTGTAAGTATGAGATTCTTCCTTTTGCACCCTTTTACCTGCACAGATTAGTCTTTTATACTGGTCTTTGGCTAATGCTTTATTTTAAATGACTTTTACTGTTTATGTATTGAATTAGGTGTTTTACTAATTATTTTAATTCAAAATACAGTTTTGCTGCTGCTCAAATATTTATTTTAGGCATTAAACCTAGGATTGGTTTCACATTATACTTTTTCATTATCCTTATTCTCTGTGATATTTTTTCCTCTACAAATGGCATATTTTTTTCTGATAATTATGGACAAAAAATGGATTAGCTGCATAATTTTCCTTGATCAACAGCATTAGGAACCATCTATCTGGAGGCATCTTCTATGCTTCCTGCTTGTGCTTCCATCCTGTACTGTACTTCTGAAAAGATCCAAGAAACAAAGACAACTATACTTGAATAATCAATGCTGGGCATTATTAGGATTGTGAGATCAAATCATATTTTGTCTAAATTGGAGATGTTGTAAAGTACAAATATGTATTTTTCTATATATGGACAACTACAGTAGTTTACAATTATTTAGAACCATTTTTCTACTCTATAAAGCATCTGTTCCAGAACTGTAGGAGTTTGAAATTAAAGACTTACCTCAAAGTTAAATTTGGAAAAGGATGGTTTCTGGTACTTTCAGGGGTCATTCCATTTTTTAAAAGGATTTAAATAATGATAAATCACATGATTTATAGGCATCACAATTTATGTAGTGAGTTGGGTGGAGGATATTTTTGCATACATTAATAATACAACTGAATTAAATTAGGGAAGAATAAATTTCTAGCTTTGCAGGTCTACTTTGTTTATTAGAATTCACACAATGCAAAAAGTGCAAAAAGGGAGAGAGAGTCTAAGACTATTCTGAGTTGCAAATTAATTTTAAATCTTAGTGTTTAATTCACTATCTATTTCAGCTGAGTAAAACAGCAAACTGCTTCTTTGGGAATCAGCAAACTGCTTCTTTTCCCTGATCTATCTTGTCTATTGCTATAATATGTGGAAAAAGAAAGGTATGGAGCAGAAGGAAGCGTTTACATACTTAAAAGTACATTTGTGTGTGTGTATACATTATTGGGCTATGCTTGAAGTCAGCATTCTATGTCCATTAGACCCGTAACTACATTTTTGCAGATCTTAAAACTTCTCACCGTAACAATGCTTAAAATTAGCAAAACAATAGCAAAAACAACTATCAAAATTTGTCAACTTGATTTCTCTTTTTGTTTGTGAACTTTCCCTGTCATGAAAGTATATGTATTATAGACTAATAAAAAGGGGGGAAGAAAGAAAATATAGAGTATGGACTGTAACTTTGAAAAGGGTTTCCTGCCTCTAGACTCAATGGATTAATGCCCTTATCCAGCATAATTTATTTTATTATACTCAACCAGCAGATCATATCAATTTAAAATCTCAAACTATTCCACATTTAAAATAAATAAGGAAAGTTATCAAAATAGCCATTAATCATCTCTGATCTTGCAGAACACTATGCAATATTTGGCTACCTTGATATATATGTATCTGGGTCTGAACTTGTAAGCAAAACGTTTTTGTAAATATATCAATACAATAATAAATATGAAGATTTGTTTTAAAAAAACAGGGCAATGTGAGAATACTATCTGTCCTCTGAAGCTATGTTTGAAATAAAAGGATCCCCAAATACCTATAATCTAAATATAATTGAATATAATTATTGTCTTAAACATATCTGAAACGTGCTAGAAAAAGTTATTTAACAATTTTCAATGTTTCTTTAGCTTTAAGAAGCAATCCTCATATTTCCCCTAAGATTTGTTTTATGTTTAAATATCCATCTGGCAATTTAAGTGTGCCAATTATAATCAATAATTTAGGCTTACCATAACTTTTTGCTTTTATTTTAAGCTTGCATTATAATGCAAATATTTGTCTATGAATTTGTTTCCTCTCAAGACGTGGAATCTGGATTGTTTGTTCCAAAGAAGAGACTAGCCAGGATTAGCAAACAGTGTTCTGAATTTGAAAATTGAATACTTTGGAAAGGATAGAAACTGCCTGCAGTGGTTTGTGTTATGACACAACTATCCTAAGAGACCCTGGCAGCCAATTACACATGAGCTAAATTAAACTCTTAGGCTGGGGATTGTAGAGCATCTTGTCCATGCATAGCCCACATAAATGCTTTTATCACAAAGCAGGTAAAATGCACTTCATAATCCCTACAATTGAACCCTACTTCTTTGGATTGCAATGATGTACCAGAATAATAATGCATGTCATAGGATGTGCTAATCTGAATACTACAAAGGAAAGAGAGCAATGCAATAGATAGCAATGTCTACAATAAGATAGCTAAACAACATTGTGTATGGATAAACTTATATAGAAGCCAATATGGCATAAAATTTAACCTAGTATTCTGAGAACTGGTAAACCCTGGTACTTTTGCACCCTCAGCCATGATCCTCATCAACCTAATCACTTTCTGCCATCCAACCTACCTCACATGATAGACGTTGTGGAGATAAAATGAAGGAAGATCTTTATATGTAGTACCTGGAACATAAGAAAAAGCAAACAAACAAACAACAAATACATTTTAACTATTCATCTGGGGACTATTAGGATCAAAGGCCTTTTCCAATTTCATAGATTGACTTGTCTATAATTTATCGTAATGATAGTGATTGTGCAGCTTTTTAATGCTCTTGAGATATCTCTTCCCAGTTCAGTATTTTCCAGAAATTAATTGCTATACAGTTGCAGTTGTCTCTAGTATATGCAGTGGCTTGCATCTCTGAGTTACCAATGTTGGTAGCATATATCACCATTCAGACTTTGCATTTGTTGCCAATTCTTTTCCAGGTCCAATTTAAGGGTTGGTTTTGACCTATAAAGTTTTTCATTTCTTAGCAGAAAATGAAATCTCAATATATTTTTTTTGCAAGCTCCTAAAAACCAATCTTTTTTGGAGAGCCTTCTTTGATTTGAATTATTGTTGCTGTACTTTGTTTATTTCCATTCTTGTGTTGCTGGATTTTATAGGAAGTTTTTAATAGTATTTTTTTTGTGAGCCATTGAGAGTACTTTTTATTGCAATGGAAAACATATAAGTTTAATAGACTATATAAATAAGATAAAAATTTAAAACTGATAATTAATAGATTCACTATATAAGTAGCCTGAATTCCAGGAATAAAAGTTCATTGCTTGTTTTTACTTTTATCCTGTGACTCAATAATTTGATGATCAAATGATTCAGTCACTCCATTTTATTTATCATATCCAATTGTCATTTTTCCCCTGCTGCTTTGAGCATAACTCAGGGCTGAATCCCCCAATATTGTATTCTTATTATATAATTTTGCTTATATAACCAGAATCAGTTAGACATTGAATTGATTTTAGTAATAGCATTTAGGTGATGAAAAATCATAGGTGTAATGCGTATTTTGCATGTTGAATGTCTTGGCTTCAAAATCTGATATCCTCATTTCAACCAAGAAATCTAATGCACTTTCTTATACCTGAAAGAGAATTATTTCATCACAATAACAATACGGTACGTAATTTATTTTTGTTTGCCTTGATCTTTTTTTTATTACTACATATTACTGAGTTTAAATTATACCAAACTATCTTGGTCACCAATAGTTGTGTTACTGCTCTCCTTTCAAAGCAGTCATAGCCTATTTCCCCAACCCCCAGTCATCTATCCAAAAATTAGCTAACCCAGAATCAGTTATTTGCTTCTCATATTTCACTTGCTGAACTTTGGCAAATTAATCTTTTTCTTTTTTCTTTTGTTTTATTCTGTGCATCTTAAGTGCTGAGAGCATACATCTTAGATATTTGCCTGTCACCGTAACAATACAGATAAAAACGTTGTAGGTGCATTCCCTTGTTTATATAGTGATAATTTAACTTGTAACCTGTCCTTGTTATGATCTTGCAATTTGACTATTAGCCTTCTTGTTTTTATCTTGCCAAGGGATTCTTTATTAATGCAATGAAAAAGACACAAATAATTATGTTAATATATTACTTTACATGAATAATAAACTAAAAAGAATATTCCCAGTTAATGATCTTTGCAAATGGATAAAAAAAAAAGAAATAGAAAAATGCATCTTTAGCTAACTACCGACATCAGAAAAACAATTAAGTAGGAAATTGTTTTGTGCAAGTCCCAGTAAAATCATGATTGAAGAGAAAATTTAATCTGGGAATGAAAAACTTTCATATGAGGTATTGTAACAAGGTAGATCATGTCAATGTTATGGGGTAAAACAAAAAAAGAAAAGAAAAGTATAACCAATGCTCAATCCTGCTGCAAAATGTATATATGTATATATATTTGTTTATAAGTTTGTTTGTTTCTTTTTAAATGTTTTAAATATATGAAACTTATATAAACTTTAATTTAATTTTTTTTAAAAAAGAAAAGAAAAACTTCCATATGGCTTGTGATTATATATAACACATGCCTTTAGTGTCTGGCACAAACTGGACAAATCTGTGCAACTAACAAGTAGGACCAGGATTTCCTAATGTTTTTATTTTGGTTGGTAAAAAAATATTTTGTTTTATAACATTAAAGCTACTTTATAGTATACATGATAATGTGAGTTTCTCACTCCAACTATTTGTGAATTTTCTATAAAAAAAGGCAAGAAAACAAACTCCCAATTTTCTGCAACTGTAGTTAGAAAAGAGCTCAACAACTTCACAAAAAGGCAGACACCTCACAAGGTTCTAGTACCTACTTTAGTTTAGTGAATCACACACTCAGTGTAAGATGCAAAAAACTATAACAACCATGACAAATGCCTATTCAGTTCCATTTAAATATTCTACTATAAGTGCCTATCAGTTCTTGAAGTGCTCATAAGTTATGTGTTAACCATTACCATTTTCCCTAATGTTTAACTAGAATCTTCTGCATTCAATCTATACATGCTTCATTTTTGCAGCTTAAAACTAACTGCAAACAGAGTAGTCCATCCCAACCAGACTGATACAGAATGGAAAAGCAAAGTTTATCTCAAGCTGTTCAACAAAGGTATGGATAGAGAGTTTAGCCCCTCTTATCCTTTACTGTTCCAATGACAGAATCTTCAAAGTTACCAGATATGCTCAAGCTTGCTAATTTTTTCCTAAAGTTTCAATTATTTTGTCCTTGAGCTGGTATATCACATTCTTGGAACTGTCTCACCTGCCCTATGGTTTGAGAATTTATTTGTTTCTAATAATGAGAACAGAGTCAAGAATAAGGTTTTGCTTCAGGAGGTTTCATATCTGTAACCTAGGTTTATAAAAAGAAAAGAAAAAAACTAGGCTATTCAAGATACCACCACTTCTTTCTCTAAGCGGCCATTTAATCCTTTCTGTTAAGGTACTTAAAAACCTTATACATTTTTATGACAATAGGTAGATCTATATAACAATTATATTTTGTTGCTCTTAAAAATTAAATAGAGAAATCCAGAATATTAATGAAGCCACAACTGAGACATCTGGTCTTATTATCCAGATAGAGGCAACAAATAAAGTTCATAATCTTTCTAGTTCAGATCTTATTTCATGCAAAACAAAGACTCATTTAAAATTACTTTCTAAAATGAAAAGAAACAGTGTAAGTTCTATTGTATGCTTTAATATTTCTAGATTGAGCATTTATGGTTCAGCAAATATTATATCAACTCTATAAAACTATTTATTTTGTGTTTCTGGGATGGAGATAAAAATGTGCATGATAGTTTTCTGATATAATAGTTCAGTCTTTTTATGCAGTACAGTATGGTGATGATATTTGTGTTGTTTTTATTTATTTGAATTTGAGATCTTTATTTTGAATTAAGTTAAGCTATTTAGAAAACTTTATGTTAACACAACTCTCCAATGGAATTAATGAATTCCCCATTCTTTCCTTCAAAATTTCTTGAAGTTCTTTAAACTGAGATAAACTGTCAGATCTATCGGCGTACTACAAGCAAATGGAATTGATTTTACATCCTTAGGCAAAATATCTTGGGCTAGTCATGCCCATGTTCTAAAGTACCTCTCCTATTACATGACTAATAAATAAATTTACCATTGCAGCCTCCTGCAGGTGGTCATCCCATCTCTGATTACAATTTTCTACTAAAGGATTTTCTACTATCTGCGAGGCAGTCTCTACCTACCATTGAACATCTACTATTAGTATTGTTTTGCTGATACTCAACTACAGTTTACTTCCTTGTAATTTGAGCCCATTTTTGTACAATAATACAACTAGCTTAATGGAGCACTATTTAAACACCATTGGCATTGACAAAATCACCATCAGTCAATTGCAAAAGGCATCTTTACTCAAAACAGTTTACATCCTGCAACATGACTGCTAACATCATCAAGCATCCACATCTGCAGGGGTATGGTTCCGTCCGGCTCTGTAGAATCGGTAGCTCTGAAGAGCAGCAGACATAGAACTGGTTCTATGTCTGCTGCTGGTTTGGTCCACCCGCCTGCCTGAGCTCTTACCTGACCTTTATTTCCTGGTTTTTCAACCACAGCTGCTTTGTGCGGCACAGCTGCGGTTGAAAAAGCAAAACGTAAATCACTGAACCGGTAGTTACACCAGTCAGATCCCACCCCTGCACATCTGCCTATCCCAGGTCATTTGGAAGAACTCAATAGATTGTTTAAAATGCAAGATTCAATCTAAACATCTCACTGTGTGACAAACCATTCACAGTAGCAAAATTATAAGAATTACAAAAACTTACTCGGGGCAAAAAAACAAACAAACACCAAAGCCTTGACAAAAGTAATTTAAACCATAGAGACAAATCAGGGGAATTGGCAGTATAGGAAGTTAGCATACCTATTGAATTGTTTTTATTCTGAAACCAGGCACACTCTCCTCTGTCTCAGAAAGAACAATAACAAATAGCAAATAACAACTATAGCCAAGAAGATCAGCACAAATTGAAAATTGTAGGCAGAGTTTCTAATTTCAATCCAATCAGAAATCTTTTCACAAATTCATAAATGGAGAGACTGCAGTGAATCAGTCACCACCTAGAAGAAACTGTGCAGTTCTGGGTATAGATATGGAATAAATCCAAAGAAATACAACAATAAGAATGCAGCTTGGTTAAATGCAGTGGATAAGAAAAAAATAAATCTGAAATGGAAGAACTTGTAACAACAGCAGAAGTGGTGGAGAAAAAAACAAGGAAGATAAAAAATTGATCAGCAGCAGATAAAGATAACTGCATGTATTTTGGCTGAAACTGCTGATCAATCTACACTCATTCATTGCCAAGCAGTTTAAAAACATACTACAATGAGGTAAAATTGAAAAGTGGCTAACATCTGGCAAAACCTACTGATAATAAAAGATCCAACCAAAAGTGCAGCACCAGGCAATGGCTAACTGATATGGTAGCAGATGCAGTCCAACAGCATCTAGTTGAAAACAAGTTCTTTCTGTTTACCTAGAAAGGAACCCACACAAACAGCAGAGGAACAAAAGACTGACTTCTAATTGACAAGATTATTTTGGAAACTGCAAGAGAAGGAAAACCAATTTGAATGTAGCATGGATTGATTACAAAAAGGCATTTGACCCCGTGCCACATGATTGGATTATCAAGTGTCTAGAAAAAGCAAATCTGGTAGAAACATCAGAAGCTTTGTGCAAAAATCAATGGCACAATGGAAGCCACAGATGCTGGTCAATTACGATGGAGTAAGATAGGTTAGCATCAAGAGAGGAATCTTACAAGAAGATCATTATCATCATTAGTGTTTATCATTGCTCTGATTCCTCTGTCAACAGTACTAAACAAGTCAGGCCATGGCTATCAAATATCAGAAATATCTGCTAAACTATTGCATCCACTTTACATGAATGATATGAAGCCGTATTTTTTTGGGGGGAGCCATCTGAAATGAATCACTGCTCAACACTGTTCAAACACAAGATACTTTCTGAAGGGCCCAATCAAGGAAAGGGTATAACTGGCACACCAGTTGGACTTTTGCAAAGATTTTTCTGGCCTCAGTTGACATTTCTTCTTCAAGCAGAAGCTGCAATTCTAGGAAGACACCCCCCACAACTGAAGTGAGAAAGGCTACCAATTCAAAATCAAAGATGCATTATCCCAAGATCTGGCTATCCCTAACATCTATATTCATTTGGTCTTGGTAGATTTGAATCAGAGAAAGTTATGACTCAGAAAACTCCTCACGTGTCTAAGCATAGGACAGATTCTTGGCAGCCTCTCTTGGCTGGCTTGGGGACAAAACATGGTACTGAATCCCAAACTGTCAGATAATTTCACATTATATATATATATATATATATATATATATATATATATATATATATATATATATATATATATATATATATATATATTATATATATTTTGAAAAGGATGTCAGAGAGTAGAACCTTGCAGAAATTTATAATCTCTCTTCCTCAGCTAACACTGATGGAAACTGATCCCAGAGAAAAGAAAGAGAATTACTGTAAACCAGGGGTGGGATTCAAATTTTTTAACAAGTGGTTCTGTGGGTGTGGCTTAGGTAGTGGGCGTGACTGGGTGGTCCTGTGACTGGGTGGTCATGTTATTGACCGGGTGTGGCCAACTCAATATCACTCACATCGAGGCACGCATCTCTTCACCTGGACTCTCATGACTGTGGGGATGCTGCAACAGTCATAAGTGTGAAAAATGGTCATAAGTCACTTTTCTCAGTACCATTGTAACTTTGAATGGTCACTCCAAACAAGCAAAGTACCAGCAAAGGAGGGGGAAAAAACTCCAGAGACGTTCCTGAGACAGGAAATCTAGTCCTGCCAAGAATGTAATAAGGGTTAACCGAAAGGCAGTTTCTGTAAGCAACACTAGAATGTTTCCTTCCTGCCTTCATTACAGGATTAGGCCAGTAATTTCTTCTAACAACCAGTTGTCTGAACTGCTTAGAATGTTAACAACCAGTTCTAGAGAATAGGTGAGAACTGGTAGAATCCCACCCTTGCTTTAAACCCGTGCCCCTAATCCTCAACTTACGGAGGTGTCTAGAAGGATATCATGGTTAACAGTATCAAAAGCCTCTGAGAGATCAAAGAGGACAAAGATGGATGCACCACTGCCATCCTGGCTCTACCATAGGTCATCAGAAAGCACCAAGGCTTTCTCAGAACTAAAACCCAGCTTGAAAACTGCCATTGTACTCATCAGTTGCAGATGCATTATTTGTTTTCTAAGAAAAATAAAAAATAAGGTAGATATCCTTTATAATAATCTTACATGAATGAAAAATTAAATTAGCAATTTTATTATATTGAATTTTCTAATTAATCTGCATTTCTTTCACACTGATTTTTCTCCTCCTACAAAGTACAGTTTAAACACTTTTTTAAAGGATCATATCAAATTTTGTTTATCATTGGTTCTGCTTTCAAATTCTAAATGAAAAAATGACATTTTTACAGAGAATTAAATGTCCTTGACAATGTTTTCCAGTGTTATTTTATTTTGAGTTGTAGCATCAGCTGACATGAGTTTATGCATACCCAAGGCAATTATTTTTAATTTTGTTCCGCTAATTCCACTTACTGTTATTGCTGGCCTCTTAACATTGGTATTGAAAAAGGACATAATAAACCTAAATGCTATTTGTAGCCTGTGGTGCTACACTTGAGAAATTTATCATGTACTCAACTAAAATAATTAAGAGTGTGAAATGTAATTCATTTCAAGTTGTTCCAATAAAATGTTTCCCTTAGCCACACAAAGATGTGATCTTATACTCAGATTTTGTGTCAGTGCTGCTTATAAGATAAAACTTCCATTGTGGAAAGATAAAGGAAATTTATATCTTAGAATCATAGAGCTGGAAGGGACCTTGGAGGTCTTCTAGTCCAACCCTACACAAGGCAGGAGTCCTTATACCATCTCAGACAAATATTGTCCAATCAACCAAACTCCTGACTTTTGTTAGAAAGCTAAATGGATTACAAATCTTATTGATGTTAACCACCCCAACTGTAAGAGGAATCAGAAATAGGATGCCTTTTGTGAACCTGACCTAGGTGAGATGACCCTCCACCTTTTGAACAGGCACAATATTAAAAAATTACCTTTGACCAACCAGAGAAGAAGAAAAAAAACCTGAATTCCTCTCTCCTCTCTCAAACTCCTCTCTCAAACTGCATAAGGGATCTGAGCTTCACCTCTTTGCAACTATTTTTTTATCCTAAGTGAACAATTAATTAGATTTCCTTAATGGACTTACCACTGCATCCTCAAAGCCAACAGAAGCCTATTAGGGTCCTCCGCTGAGCTGAATTACAGCCCCAAAGAACCTGGTAGGCCTTACAAGGAACAGAATTTAGCACATAAGGTATGGTGCCTTTCTAGACCATAGAAGCACAGTCTTTCTGCAACTCTGGAGCAACTCTTTGCTGAAATAAAATTTACAATGAAGAATGTTGCCTGAGCAGGCAACATTTGAATCCAAATCAGACAAAGGAGAGGTATATAAACATTCATCCTTTGTACCATCTGAGTGTCTAGTTCCAGGAGAAGTTTGACTTCAGGCAGCCAAGAAATAATGTTGAGCTGACTTTTGATAAATATCTCTTTATAAAATAACCCTTCCCACCTTATCTTTATAAATTATTATTTGTTTATTGATCTTTATTGATCTTTCATGTATTTTAGATTAACATATAAAAAAGATGTTTCATGCTCACTTTAGCAAAGTTTGTCTTTAGCTATATAAATATAACAGAAGAAATATGTGGATAAAATGGTTGGTCAAATGATTCACAGTAAGGTAATGTACTGTAAAAAAATGCATCATGTCTCAATAAGTTTAAGAAACTTATATTTAAATGTTGGAGGAAATGTCTCACAAAACAGAAAAATACTGTTAATTTGTGGACTCAGAAAAGTAAGACCACTTTACTGCATCCACTGCCACAGAGAAAGATGAACACCCTGTTTAGTCTGTTCTATCCTGAAAAATTCCCCCTTTTTTAAATTCCAGTCTTTTTCTTATTCATTCTGGGGTAAACCAGTGTTGATTAAATTCTGCTCCAGCAAGAGATGAGAATATGGTAAACAACTGGATTTGTAGGATATCTTTGGTACCAAGGATCCTACAGTGACAGCATGGTTCACATTCCAGAATTTGCGCATAGCTTGCTGTTAGATAAGACAGTTCCCCAAGCGTAATCAGGAAACCAACCTTAATGCAAGTGCAAGATTGATCTAAGATTATTTGCTGCCTGATATAGAGTACCCCTAAAATCAAAATAGAGCTAGTCAAATAAATTCATCAGTCAAATTCTATTACTTGATGTTGATATGCACTGTGTTAGCCTTGTACAAACCAATGTCTTGGTTATTCTTTAGTTGATTTTAATCAAATTTTATATACTTTGTCTTGAAAAACTGAACAATAGAATAGTAAAAATGTTATACTGCTTAGAATTTCAGGTTCTAACATATTTGATACTATTATGTTTTCCATTATAAAATATGAAAATATGCTAAATGTATATGTTGTAGAATTTAGAATCTCCTTCCATTTATTCTACATACTAACAGGTGACTTTAGAGGTTAAGTCTATGGTTAGCCTTAAAGATCTAATGACAAATGTGAAACATTGACCTGGTGATCCAGAAATGGTAGTTTCCTTTTAAAATGTTAATGTAAGTTTGTTAATTTACTCCCTTAGAGGGAAAAACCTCATAAATCATTAATTTAATGAACTTATTACAATGCTATAAGAATTCCAGATTATCATGAAACGTGTGTAACAAAGAATAAAATTCAGAGAGAGGTTGAAGTCAATCAAATATTAACCAGGGTTTTTTTTTTCAAAAAAGCAATTTTTGTCATTAAACAAATAAAATTATACTGATAAGAACATATGTACCATGGTAACTGCCTTAGACTAAACCATAGGCATAAATTCAAAATTCTATTTAGTTTATAAGATTATTTGGATGGAGCTACTATTTTGCAGTTACCTTCAAGTGGTAAAATTATGGGATTAAAATCAGGGAAGAATATGTAAACTGCCTGGATTTCTCCCCCGTCCCCCCAAAATGCTGAATGGTTAGAGACAAAGAACAGAGGGAGACATGCAAACCAGATGTCTAAAAGTAGGCTAACTGCAACTGTTCACAGTTATGATGATGATGAAAAGGTAACTGCAACCAATCTCCACTTTTACTATCTTTGTAGCAAAGGAAAGGTGAAGTAAGATCATAAGCACAGTCATGTTTCACTTAGTGACTTCTTTGCTGAACAATTGAATTGCCAGTCCCACATGTAATTGTTAAACAACTACCTTAATACAAATCAATTTCCTCTTTTACTGTGCAAAAAACTATACACATTATAGTGACTTTTCTCTGATGTAAGAATTAAATACCAAAACATAGATCAAGTTTTGATATTCAGTACTTGTATTATTCATCCAGATACAGTTATTGTAATTAATAATTCCTTTATTATATTACTGAAAACATAGAATATTAGAGTTGGAAGAGACTTAGGAGCCTTCTAGTCCAAGGGCCTTGCCTAAGGCAGGAGTCTTTATTCCATACCAGACAAATACCCCTCCTGATTCAATCACTAGTATTTCAAAGACTTGGTTCTTTGCTGTGATTGAACTAGGCTTTTCTTATTTTCTTTGTACCATATGGATTAGTTATCTCTGCCATTTTTTTGCATTTATAGTTTGTGGTTGGTCAGTCAACTGCAAATCCATCTGGTGGTGGCACTGTTTGACATAATGTGTTTTTAACCGATCCATGTCCATTTCCAATTAATGCCTTGTGCATTTCTAGGTGCTCACAAATCCACTACTTACCTTTTCCTGGGTTTCCCCGGTATTGATTTCAAGCTTTTTCCTTAATCCACTTTTTTCTGCTTCTTGGAAACTGGAATCACATCAACTCTTTTCCAGTCCTTCTGGCACTGGAGCTTAAAGTTTTTGTTCGATGCTTCTGAAATCACATCTGCCAGTTTTTTCAAGTATCCTGGAATGTAAACCCTCTGGTCCAGGTGATCTGGACTTGTCTAAAGTGGATAGAGTGTTCTTTTACTAATTTCTTACCTATTTTGACTTGGTCTAGTTTGTCAAATAACTTACTGAAGTTCAAGTACACTTTTTATAGCATTTCATTAGTCCACAAATTTGTCAAAGAAGGGAATAAGATTTGTCTGATATGATCTGGTTTGTTTGTTTTAACAAACTCATGTTGGCTTCTAATAATAGCTTTGCTTGTTTCTAGGTGTTTACAGATCTGTTGCATGATTGTTTAGGTTCTTCCCAGGTATTGATGTCAGATTGATTGATCTATATTTTGTACATCCATTTTTTAAAAAGACTGGAACCACATCAGTTCTTTTCCAGTTGTCTGATAGTTTTCCAATGCTTCAGGATTTTTGGAAGATATGATTCAGAAATTCCAAAATCACATCTGCCATCTCCTTCAGAATCCTAGATAAGTTATTTAAAATTATCTAAATAGATGTTGTCTTACCATTTACCTACTTTGACTAGTATTCCTAATCTTCCTTTTACAGTACTGCTTTCTATAGTTTTTCCCTTTTGTGTAAAGTCAAATACAAAGAAGGAATTAAGCATTTTTTGCTTTTGCCTTGCCGCTTGCTACCTCTTCCATTAGTGAACCAATTGTTTCTTTTATTTTGTTTTACATATTGAAAGAAACTTTTTTTGTCATTTGTTGCAAGTGTTAATTCATTGTAAACCTTAGCCTTCCTGATTTCAGCTTTGCAAATGTTTTGGGTTTTTTTGCTATTCTGCTTAATTATGTGTCCTTTCCATTTTTTTTGTCTTTTTCGCCTTTTTTGCTTTTCAGTTTATCACAGTTCCTTGTGTAAACATGATAGTTTCATCTGGGTATCTCATTTTTCTTTCTAAAGGGTATTGTACAAGCAATCTTGGGTGCTGGTTGGGAGGCTTGGCAATTGACAGCATAGTGCCATTCTTTGCTGTAATATAAGCAATTTGTAGGCCAGTGGCATGGGCTACGATCCTGCTTCCCAGGCTTTGGGGTTTTCTTTTCCAGGGCAAAAGGATGTTGCTGCTCTCAATTGGTGTGTTCATGGTATTTGGCCAGGACAATCTCCATTTCACTGGCCAGTATGAACCATCCTTGGAGCATTCATGGTATATCTCAGGACAAACAGATGTAAAAGACTTCATTGTTTAGCCCATCCTAGAAACTCTCAGTCAGGATATCTTGGGGCCAGTCAGTCAGTTTGCAGGCCAGGCTCTCAAACTCTTGGGTAGAGGCAGCAACAGGTCACCTCCCCTGTTTGTTGGTCTTAATTTGGATTCTGGTGTATTTTTTCTGAGAGTGGGTCCTCAAACTGCTTTTTCAGGACAATCATGAATCAGTTGAGGATGTTCAGCTTCACCATACACTCAGCCACTTCTCTCTCCAGGGCCATGGTGATATTTCACACCCTGGCTAGGTCATTTGGCAGGTCCGGCCCGTATTCCTGCATGTAGTTCCACACTTGGATGAGGGAGAATGACAATTGCTTCAGGTTGCAATTGAATTCCAACCCCAAAGCTGATGGTATGCAATCTCTTGTCTGGGGAGAGGCAACCCATGCTGCTAGACCAGTGGAGCCACTGCCAACTTCTGTACTGGAGCCTGGGGGGCAGTGGTCAGACCCATGGCAGGTATGGATGCTGCTTCAGTCAAGCTCAAGCTAATGATAGTGCTGGCCACTCTTGGGCATTTTAGGCTTTAAACTTATCAGGAAATCGATTGCCTGTGCAAAAATGACCTTGTGGGAGTCTGGCTTTCGTCAAGCACTCCGTACTCTGTGCATGGTGCCCTATGGCAGTTTCCCAGGCAAAGGTTATTCCGGGGGGGGCTCTCCTCCCAATCCTCCATCTTCCCAATCCCTACAGACCACTGGGGGTTTGCTCAGTCTTCTAGCATCTCTGTTCCTTTCTCGGGGTAGCCACCGCTGCTCCTGGGTCTTGAAGTGGCTTCCTCCCAGATCTCCATCTCCTCCAGCTAGTTCTCATGGTTAGACATTCTGAACACAGTCCCCACAGTAGATGAAGGTATCCAGGTGGATCGTTACTGCAAATCTGGCTTAATGTCAGACCTATCCCAGCTTGGACATTCAGGAAAGAAAGACCCTCAACTTCATTTATAGTGAAAGGTACACTTTTACTGAAGCTAAGGGGTTACAGCATAGCAAAACCAGATCTGAGGATTTCCTGTGTAACCCAAGTAACTTCTCCCAGGCCCCCCCTCTTGTTTATGTTGGTGGTGCCAATAAGGTTCAAATTAGGTGTTTTGTTAACAATTGCACATTTTGGCACTTCTTTGGATTGGAATTTTGCATTCCATTCTTAGGCTTGTGTCCTATTGGATCTTTCAACCACTGAATAGAATAGAATAGAACAGAACAGAACAGAACAGAACAGAACAGAATACTTTATTGGCCAAGTGTGATTGGACACACAAGGAATTTGTCTTGGTGTAAATACTCTCAGTATACATAAAAGAAAAGATACATTAATTAAGAATCAAGAACCATCAGGTACAACACTTAATAATAGTCATAGGGTACAATAAACAATCAAATCATACTAGGAAACAGTCAATATAAATCGTAAGGATACAAGCGACAAAATTACAGTCATATAGTCACAAGTGGGAGGGGATGGATGATAAGGAGTGATGAGAAGATTAACAGTAATAGTAGTCAGACTTTCTAATAGTTGAACAGTGTTGAGGGAATTATTTGTTTAGCAGAGTGGTAGCATTTGGGGAAAAAATGTCCTTGTGTCTAGTTGTTCTGGTGTGCAGTGCTCTATAGCGTCGTTTTGGGGGAGGGAGTTGAAACAGTTTATGTCTGGGATGTGAGGGGTCTGCAAATATTTTCACAGCCCTCTTTTTGACTTGTGCAGTATACAGGTTCTCGATTGAAGGCAGGTTGCTAGTAATTCTTTTTTCTACAGTTCTAATTACTCTCTGAAGTCTGTGTCTGTCCTGTTGGGTTGCAGAACCAAACCAGACAGTTATAGAGGTGCAAATGATAGATTCAATAATTCTTCTGTAAAACTGTATCAGCAGCTCCTTGGGTAGTTTGAGCTTTTTGAGTTGGCACAGAAAGAACATTCTTTGTTGTGCTTTTTTGATGACATTTTTGATGTTAGGTGTCCATTTTAGGTCATGTGATATAGTAGAACCTAGAAATTTGAAGGTCTCTACTGTTGATACTGTGTTGTCTAGTATTGTAAGAAGTGGTAGTATGGGAGGGTTTCTTCTAAAGTCTACCACCATTTCTAGGGTTTTGAGTGTGTTCAGTTCCAGATTGTTACGGTTATACCACGAGGCAAGTTGTATAACCTCCTGTCTGTATGCAGATTCATTGTTGTCTCGAATGAGACCAATGACTGTTGTGTCAGTCTCTAGATGGCACTTCTGTGGACCTTTATCAGAATAGAATAAGCTGGAAGGGACCTTGGAGGTCTTCTAGTCCAGCTCCCTGCTCAAGCAGGAGAACTTATACCAATTTAGATAAATGACTGTCTAGACTCTTCTTAAAAACATCCAGTGATAGGTGCCCACAGTTTTTGAAGGCAAGTTGTTCCACTAGTTAATTGTCCTCACTGTTAGGAAGTTTCTGCTTAATTCCAAGTTGCTTCTCTCTTTGTTTAGTTTCCAGCCATTGTTTCTTGTCTTGCCCTCTGGTGCTTTGGAGAATAATTTGACCTCTTCTTCTTTGTGGTAGCTCCTCAAATACTGGAATATTGCTATCATGTCACCTCAGTTCTTTTCTTTAGACTAACCAAACCCATATCCTGCAGCCATTTTTCATATGTTTTAATCTCCAGGCCTTTGATCATCTTAGTTGTTCTTCTTTGAATTTTTTTCCAAATCTCAACATCTTTTACACAGTATGGTGACCAAAATCAATTGCTGTATTCCAGCTGTTATTAGGGTTTTATAAAATGGTACTAGTACTTCATATGAAATTGATTCTATGCCTCTGTTTATACAACCCAGGATTGTATTAGCTTTTTTGGCTGCTGCTGCACAATGCTGCCTCATATTTAGTTGATCATCCACTAAGACTCCAAGATCCCTCTCATAGGTACTATTTTTGAGCCTAGTTTTGGCTAATCTATACTATCTTTGATTTTTCCTATCTAAATGTAAACTTTGCTTTTCTCCACAATGAAATTCATTTTGTTGGGTAGGGCCCATTGTTCAAGTTTGTCAAGATCTTTTTGGATCATGAACTTGTCTTATTGTTTTACTGTTTCTTGGACAAAATGGTTAAACAGCAACAACTGGTAAATTGCTAGTATTTTTTTATCTCTCACCCAGTGTCACCTGTTGACAGAAAAAAAATGGCCAATCTTTGTCTTGAGAATGCCTGCTATAAGAGACCTTAGCCTCTTTCAGCTTGTCTGAATAGTAGGCTCCACATTATTGATTCTTTGCAGTGGGCAGTATCTAAATACAGATATCCATTGTTCTCAAAGCTCTTATGACAGAAAGAATTAATCTTTAACCTATTGAGAAACACTTTGTTCTTTGAATGATTGCTTGTACAAGTTTCTGGCTTAGTGTTCTTAAGAAAAGCCTTCTCCTGGAGAAGGAGTCTTCAGTGACACTACTGAAGAGAAGTAAATGATGTAAAACTATTCAATGCAGATGATGTAAAACTATTCAACACCACCAACAATGCTACTGTTCTTCAAAGTGATCTTGATTTTGTGTCTGAACAGTCAAATAATTGGCAACTCCTAATCTCAACCAACAAATGTTCTGTCCTACACATTGGTAAAAAAAATCAGTACACCAAATACAAACTAGGCAGATATGACCTCGTTAATGACCCTCACTCTGTCAAGGACCTTGGAGTACTCATATCTAATGATCTAAGAACCAGAATTCACTGTAACAGCATTGCCAAAAAGGCTTTAAGAGTTGTTAATCTAATCTTACGAAGCTTCTCCTCTGGAAATATTGAATTGCTAACTAAGGCATATAAAACCTTTGCTAGACCAATGCCAATACTCAAATACAGCTCCTCTGTCTGGAATCCGCACTGTATATCGGACAAATACAATTGAGCGAGTCCACAAGTATTTCACGAGAAGAGTACTACACTCCTCTGCTCGCAACAGAATACCCTATATCACCAGGCTTGCAATTTTGGCCTTGGACAATCTTGAACTAAGCCGCCTACGGTTGGACTTAAGCGTAGTACACAAAATTATCTGCTACAATGTCCTGCCAGTCAATGACTACTGCAGCTTCAACTGCAACAATACAAGAGCACACAACAGATACAAACTCAATGTTAACCGTTCCAATCTTGATTGCAGAAAGTACGACTTGAGCAACAGAGTGGTCACTGTCTGGAATGGACTACCTGACTCTGTTGTTACATCCTCAAGCCCCCACTCTTTTAACCTCAAATATCCACTATTGACCTCACCCCATTCCTAAGAGGTCTGTAAGGGGGCGTGCATAAGTTCACCATCGTGCCTCCCGTCCCTGTCCTATTGGCCCCATTTATTTGTACCTATTTCCTGTATTCTTACTCATGTTTATACATATACCTATTATCTTGAAAGCAATTGACAAATCAAATAAATAAATAAAAATTATCTTTAGATTCGGTCTCTGGTATTCAGTTCTGGACACAACAATAGGTAGGATCATCAGTTCAATACTGGCATCTAGTGGCCACAAAAGTTATTCAAGGAATTTGAGATAGTTGCAAAGAAACATTTTCCTTCAGAGACTTTCTTTCATGATTTATGTATTTAAGTTGTTTTTTATTTCTGGGAAGGGAATTCTGTCTGTCATCTGCACCTCTATAACTGTCTGGTTTGGTTCTGCAACGCAACAAGACAGACACAGACTTCAGAGAGTAATTAGGACTGCAGAAAAAACAATTACTGCCAACCTCCCTTCCATTGAGGACCTGCATACTGCAGGAGTCAAAAAAAGGGCTGTGAAAATATTGTTTTAATTCCTACCCTCAAAATGATGCTATAGAACACTGCACAACAGACACAAGAACAGTTTTTCCCCCTGAACACCATCACTCTGCCAAACAAATTCCCACAAAACTGTCCAGCTATTTACTAAGTCTGCATTACTACCACTATTAATCTTCTCATCACTCCTATCACCCATCCCCTCTTGCTTGTGACTGTATGACTGTAACTTTTCACTTGTATCCTTGCGATTTATATTGACTGTTTCCTAGTATGATTTGATTGCTATGACTATTATTAAGTGTTGTACCTTATGATTCTTAACTCTTGCCAAATGTATCTTTTCTTTTATGTACACTGAGAGCACTTGCACCAAGACAAAATCCTTGTGTATCCAATCATACTTGGCCAATAAAGAATTTTATTCTATGCTATTCTATTTTTCTAGAAGGTCAGCAACTTCTTACTTCAGTCTGGATGCACTCCTAAAATGTCTTTAGAGAGCTGGAAGTTTTATTCTGAGGAAATAATTTCTTAATAGCCTTACCTTTCAGCCACCACAAACACTACTATTTTCTTTCAATAACTAATTTAAACTTTCAGAGACATCTCAAGACCACCTTATGATTTTGACTTTAAAGATCTACAGAAAGATAAAAAACACAACTTTCCAAGATAAAGGTCAAATTAGTTTATTCCAAAATCATGTTAACTAACAATACAGATAATTGAACAAAACTTATAAAAATAAATGTCATGCTTATTAAGAGGAAATGTTTTGTTTGCTGGCCAGATATACTGGAGAACTAAGGATTGCAACATGAGACTTACACAATGATAAAAATGAGTTCCTATTGTTAAAAGAATAATTTGGGGTTTCATCAGCAATGCCAGAAAAAAAATAAAAATAAAACCCAGAGATGCCGTGAGAAAGGAGATCATTTCATTGTGAAGAATAAAGAAATTTGTTTGGATGGGAGACTACAGAGTTGGTATCCAGAGATTTGGTTTTATCCTTGGTGTGAATTTGGGGGTATACATGTACATGCTATTTTTAGTGTGTCTTTCCTGTGCAAATTGAGGCGCTCCTACCCTGGGCTTTGTTCCTAAGGTATGTGTGAAATCTAGAAAGGAAGATTACTCTCACCCTCAGATATATAGATTCCTCCAGGGGTAGACTATGGATGAACTGGGTGTTAATTTTACATCTGGTTTGCCGAACTGGTAGTTGCAATGACCAGCTGGCCCCTCCCGCCCCTCCCAGGAGTCTCCACGCAGCCTATTTTGGATCCCAGGTAATCTAAGATATCTAAGGCAGAATATCAACAAATAGTTCAAACTTGCAAAGATGAAGTTAGGACAGTTAAGGCATTGAACAAAGTAAGACTTTGTTATAACAAATGTCAAAAACAAACAAGGTTTCTTTCAACAAATAAAAAACAAAAAAAGTCAAACAATTGGTCCCCTAATAGGAGAAGATGGCAAAGAAGTAACGAGCAGTAAAGAGAAAGCAGAACTGATTAATTCAAAGTTTGCATCTGTCTTCACACAAAGAGAAAACACTACTCAACTTACAAAAAACAGAATCATAAATGATAGATTAGTAATGCACATAACATTTTCAAAAATAAAGTAAGACACAGCTGTCAGCTCTAGATGGATTGAAATCACTGGGTCCTGACAGACTACATGCCAGAGTTCTGAAGGAAATATCAGATGTAATTTCAGAACCATTGAAACATATCTTTCACAGTTCTTGGATCACTGAGGAACTATCTGAGGACCGGAAAAGAGCTGATGTCCTTATCTTCAAAAAAGGGGAAAAAAACAGATCCAGGAAATTATAGATCAACCAGCCTGCCATCAATACTTGGAAAGATCTTGGAAAAGATTATCAAGCAACAAACCAGTAGCCAACATGTATTCATCAAACCAGATCATGCCAAACCAATCTGATTTTATTCTTCAACAAAATGACCAAATTAGTAGATCAGCGAAATACTATAATACTATACTATGGACATAGTATATCTAGATTTCAGCAAAGCATTTGACAAAGTAGTTCACAACCTACATCTTGGCAAGCTAGTAAAATGTGGGATAGATAGCAGCAGCACCAGGTGGTTTGTAATTGGCTGATGAATTGTATTCAAAGTGTAATCCTAAATGTAACTACTATATAGCCACATAGAAGGAAGTAAGCAGTGGGTTACCCCAAGGTTCTGTTTTAGAACCAGTACTCTTCAATATCTTCATAAACAATCTATACATGGGTATTGAAGGGAATCTCATCAAATTTACAGATGACACTAAGGTGGCAGAAATAACCAACACCCCAGAAGATAAGCTTAAAATCCAAAAAGATCTTGACAGACGTGAACATTGGGCCCTATCTAACAAAATATAATTAAAATTAGATAAAAGTAAGGTTTTACAATTGGGGAAGCAAAATCAACTGTATAGATATAGACCGGGTGAAGCTTGGCTTCATGCCAGTAACTGCAAGAGGGATTTTGGATTCCCAGTGGATAATGCAATGGAACCTCGAGTCACAACCATAATCCATTCCAGGACTATGGTCGCAACCCGATTTCATCGTGATCAGAAGCACAACCGACTGTGCATGCACTGACAAAAATTTGTGCAGACTGCATATGTGCAGAAGGGGAAATCAGTGCAGAATCTGCTGCAGCCAGGTTTGTTCACCACCCAATTTTTGAATCATGACCCTATTCAGGAACCCGAGGTTCCACTGTATTTAAATATGAACCAACAGTGTTTGGCAGCAGTCAAAAAAGCCAATGCAATTGTAGACTGCATTAATAGAAAGATAGAACCGAGATCACATGAAATTCTAGTATCACTTTACAAAGTGTTAGTAGGACCACATTGGAATCCTGCAACCAGTTCTGGTCACCATAATATAAAAAAAATGTTGAGACAGGAAAGAGGGCAGAAAAGAGCACAAAAATGATTAGGGGACTGGAGGCTGAAACATACGAAGAATGGTTACAGGAATTGGATATAATCTAATGAAAAGAAGGACTAGGGGTGAAATGATAGCAGTGTTCCAATATTTGAGCAGTTCCTATAAAGATGAGGAAGGTCAGGAGGTCCGGTTTGCAATGCTTCAGCGGCAGGCAGGAATCTGCGATCGTGCGCAGTTTCTGCCTGGGCTAGCCACTGGAGTGCCCCGCGCCAGTTTGGCTTTGGGGCTAAGCCATCCCATAGAGGTGGTGAAGACAGGGGAGATCCGGCAGGGTTCAAGGGGAGCCGCACCTCTCCTCTTCAGCTGGCTAAACTCCCTTTTCCGAAGGCGGTAAGAGTGGCGGTCAGAAATGGCCGCCTCAAAGAAGCACTCAGCCGGAAAAGAAAGTGCAGGAGGAAGTTAAGAAGTGAAAGTTTTGGCTGACCGGGATAAGAAGCAACAACTAAGGTATCCTGGAATTTAATTTTTTAAAAAAAAATACATCGCTCCCAAAGAAGAATTGGAAGCAGTGAATGAAAGTGAAAAGGGGAAGTTTTTTTTTCACTCTCCTTCCTTATGTTGACAGCAGATGAATGAGAAATCAGAAAAAACCGCTTTGGCATCAGCAGGTAATTAAACTGGAAAATTAAATGCCAAGAGGACAATAAAGATTTCTGAACACTTAAAAACTTTTTTTGCTGTAAGTGGGAAGGGAGAGGAAAAGAATAAGACTAAAATTTGGCTGGAGGAGGCTGCTTGGAATTTAAAAGAATCTAAAGTTAAATTGTAATAAGACTTCTAAAAGATACATTCTAACTGGAACTTTGTAACTAAATTGCAACCCCAGGAAGAGAAAGTGAAGAAAGAAGAAAGTGTTAAATGAAAGAGCTTGTGTGTATTTGGATTGTTTGGTGACTTTGGGACTTTTGGAAATTATATTTGAATGATTAAAAATACTTGAGTGGTTGTTTAATTTTTTTTTTACAATGGCATCACTTGTGGATGAATTGAAAATGGAATTTAAAAAATATAAAGAAGAGGAACCAGAAGGGAAGGGGTCCTTTGGCTCCATTTTTCATTTCTTAGAAATGGCGATTTGTACCTATGAGAAATTACAAGAAAAGACTGAGCAACAAGAAGAGTGGGACAAAGAAGAAGCCATATTTAATGAACAAGTAACTTTATCTGGGGAAGAAAGGGGAAAGGGGGGAAAGAGAATGGAGAATTTAAGACCTAAAAAAACAACCAAAAAAGGGAAAAACAAGGTGAAAAGTGGATATAATGTTAGAAAGCAACAGAAAAGGGGAACACAGAAGAGGGAAATAGAGGTGGAGAGACCAGGGGGTAAAAAGGGCAGAGTGAAGAAGCAAGGGAGGAAGGAAGGGAAGAGAAGCTATGAAGGTTTGAAACAAGATGTAAAGAAACAGGACTTATTCAGAGATAATGGGTAAAAATATAACTGAGAGAGATTCTGCAAAGGTACATAAGATTGTATTGTTATACTTGTATTAGAAATAATGTTAGAAAATTGGAACAACATATGATAATTATACAATGTTTTAAAATATAAGTGAAATGGGGGGGGGTAGCTACGCAAAATTTATAAGTGTTCCCATGGAAACATGATACCTATTTGAAAAGTAATGTGTTTAAGATTTAAATGAATATTAATTTTAACGATAGAGTTGAATTGGTATGGATTGTTGTTTTAATTATATTATATATTTATAATTCTTTCTTTTCTTAAAATATAGTGTGTAGCTTTAGAATGTACTAAGCAGAATCTGAATGAAAGTTATGTATTATATTAAGTGTTATAAACTTAGGGCAAAGATATAAAGGTGTCATACTCCAATCAGTGATTACAGGAGAAATTTTGTTTTAATGAGAAAAGATAATAGACAGCTGAAACAGGACAGACAAAGAATATAAATATAATGATTTAAATTGAGAAGAAATAAATAAAATAGAATTAAGAGAGTTAAAAGAGGGGAGAAGCTATATAGAAAATCTAGAATGGTAATAAGATATGGAATGGTATATGAAAGTGAGCACGAACTTGAATTTATGTCTGTACGAAGAGATGTAACCCGGGATCAAGCTGCTTTCAAAAAAGATGTTTTATGTTTTCATGTTTTGTGTTTTGTTTGTTTATGTTTGTTTTTTAAAAATCAATAAAATTTTTGGGAAAAAAAAAAGATGAGGGAGGTCAAACTATTTTCCAAAGCACCAAAAGGCAAGGCACAATGATTGGAAACTAACCAAGGAGAGAAGCAACCTAGAACTAAGCAGAAATTTCACAACAATGAGAGCAATCAACTAATCTAATAGCTAAGCTTGCCTTCAGAAGTTGTGGGTGCTCTATCACTGAAGGTTTTCAAAAAGAGACTGGACAACTATTTATCTGAAATGGAGTCTCCTACTTGAGCAAGGGGTTGGACTAGAAGACCTCCAGGGTCCCTTCCAACATCTTATTCTATGTTCTAATTGCAACTTGACTCTTCACAAAAGTGGTTCTTTTTAAGGATTTATGTTTCTCTTTTTATTACAATTTGAAGATATCTTTATTTGGCCAAATCTGATTGCCTGCACATCCCTGAACTCAATCCAATCGTTACATAATTGTTGTGCACACACTTTCTTCATTCCTGCCTGGACAGGCAATTTCTTCTTCTCCTGGGCGTTCAACAACCTCCCTATGGAGATTCTGGTGAAACTCCAGAATGCAGAGTTTTCCATACTTCCTGGCAAAACTCCCTATGCTGAGTTTTCCAAACTTTACAGCAAGACTCTTCTGCAGAGTCTCCAGCCGTCAAGATTGAACTGCTTGGCTCCTTTTGGATCGTACTGCTATTCAACTTACCATTGAATTGAGTGGTGGGGGAGGGTGGAATGGAATGCTGAGGGTTTGCGCATGAAGCCTGAGAGCCTGGAAACCATCATGGTCAATTTAATAAGCATTTCAAAAGGCAAGCAAGTGGGAAAAGGAAAGCACAGTTGCAGTCATGTGATTTCCTACTTAGTGACAGAGCTTAATGACAGAGCTGCCAGTCCCAATTCTGCTAAATAAGAACTATGTTATTTCTGTATTCTTTAAAAGGATGTTATCCATAAGCAAAAGTATAACATCTAGCAATGGGACTACAAGGGAATAAGTAATAATTGCCCAGTAAAAGGAGTCTGGATTGGAAATTTGTTCTGTTCAGATAGATACTGCTTTAAACATATTACAAATTGTGCATGTTAATTATTTTTCTTGTTGTGTAACTCAAGCAATTTATCTCTTTTTTCAGTTTTCCACCTGTCCCGTAAAGTTACCTCTGTGGTTCCAGAAAGCGTTCTCCTCATTGTCCTTGGCATCTTTCTGGGTGGTATTGTATACGCAGCTGATCATATTGCTTCCTTCACCCTTACACCAACAGTCTTTTTCTTCTACCTGCTGCCACCCATTGTGTTAGATGCAGGATACTTCATGCCGAACCGGCTATTCTTTGGCAACTTAGGGACAATTCTTCTATATGCTGTCATTGGGACCATCTGGAATGCTGCTACAACAGGCTTGTCCCTATATGGAATCTATCTTAGTGGAATAATGGGTAAGACTGAATTTTCAGACATACTGTTATTTCATTATTAACAATCCAAAGTAATTTGCACCTTTCGGTAAAGGATAGAAAACGTCACACAAAGAAATACCAATTTGTATTTGAATTCTAAATGATTACACATGATGCATATGCTACAAATGATACTTCCTTAAGCATGAAGTATTTGTGGCACCAACCATAAACGGGAACACATTACTATTTCCAAGTATTTCTTGGTAACTATAACTGATTAAAATAAAATATACGGCCATGTGGAGCTCTTAGTGCTCTCTGAGCTTGGTGGTTTTCTTGCAATTGTTTCATTACCAAACTAGATAACATCATCAGTGCTAAAAGGGATGTATATTTTATGTATTCCTGGCTTGCTTTATATTAGGCTTTGTTTACTGTTAGCTTTGTTTGCACTGGTAGTTCCTTGGTTGGTATATTGTTTATTTCTTGAAAGTTGTGATAAAGGAAGTTTAAAGAAAAATCAGGGTTTGGCTTGTTTCTTCTAAAGTTTCACTATACGCTAGTCTGCCCTTGTTGATAGAATTTAGTTTTTCCAAACCCTGTATATGTCGACTCTTCTTTAATACCTCAAGGATGGAAAGAACAAGAAAGGAAAAATTCTACATTAGAGTATATGCAAAATACATTAATGTAGAACTTTTTTCCTACTTTTGTAGTTTTCAATAATATTTCAATTTCTTATACATTGAGTTTTTGTTAATATGTTTGAATATTGAATGTATAGATGCTTTAGTAGTTAAATGTGCTGAAGGGCTACACTTCCATTAATATTGCAAAAATTAATATTAGCTTACTTATCTCTTCAAGAGTATAATGAGAAATCTAATTTATTTATTTTTATTTATTAAATTTATATGCTGCCCATTTTACTATCAAGTGTCAGCCTTCAAGATCTTCTACTACTGCTTTGCATCTTTTGGCTGCCATAAGTAATGGGGGTGGAAGAGGGGGGATAATGTCTGGGAAGAGAGCTGGAGGTGTTATATTCTTGTGTTGTGTAAATGAGGAGTCGGGGGGAGTATAAATTCCTGCTCTTAGGTTTCTATTTCTCGCTTGGCTTTCTTTTCTCTGCGCAGCTGCAAACCTTTATCAAAATATGCCAAGGTCAACAGACAGAGGCCTCATCACCACCTGAAGATGTCCACATGATCATATTCAGAACTTTTAATTGAAAGAATATTTTGAATTATGGGGGGTGGGAACAATTCTATCACTTTGTATATCTGATTTGCGCGCTTTATTTCTCAGATTCAGAATTCTACTGATGTTACCACTTCATTTTCAGTAAAAGACATCTTTGCTCTAATCTAAAGAGTCTAAGTTTTCTTTCTTGAATTTTGAATGGAGCATCACCTGACACTCTGGGTAGCTTATAACATCTACAACATTGTAAAAGAACAATACGAAACAGAACATTAAAAGCATTAAAACATTTAGCATTAAAGTTAAAACATTAAAATCAATAACAAACTGGATAAAATGGGGCCAATACATAAATGGAATGGAGGAAGATTGGAGGACTAATTCACTAGTGCAGCTAATTACTCAGAAAGTAGCTACTTCTCCTTCATTAGAAATATCCAAACAATGTTTAGATTGTTATCTTTGGGAACACCTTAATTGAGATTTCTAATTTCTTAGGGCCTAATGGGAATTTTCAATCTGGCTCAGTAATTCTATGTTTTTATGATCTACCTTGTTTTTTTAGGTGAACTTCATAGTGGATTGCTTGATTTTCTCCTGTTTGGCAGTTTAATAGCTGCAGTGGATCCTGTTGCTGTGATTGCTGTGTTTGAAGAAGTTCATGTCAATGATGTTCTCTTCATAATTGTTTTTGGAGAATCACTACTCAATGATGCTGTAACTGTGGTAAGACTCTCTTTGAAAACTTGCGGTCTCTGAAATTCTGATTGATCAGAAGTGTATTGATAAACTTAGGTTTAAGAAATATAGATTTGCCAATTAATGATATGAAGTAATAATGTTTAAAATATCATCAGAGTAATAATATCAAGATCACAAGAAATAATAGCACTTTACTAGTGAGTAGTGAGGCCACACTTGGAATATTGAGTCCAGTCCTGGCTGCCAAAATAGGAAAAGTTGCTGAGGCCCTAGAAAGAATGTAGAGAAGAGCAATAAATAAATAAATACCATATTTTTCACACTATAAGATGCTCCAGACTATTAGACTCACATTAGCTTTAGAGGAGGAAAACAAGGGGAAAAAAATCTGCCTCTGCTTCCCAGCATCCACCCGGTATAACCACAACAAACTTAGGAAAATTGCAGGAAATATGACCAGCAACAGAGTGGTGAATGTCTGGAATACTCTACCTGACTCTGTGGTTTCTTCCCCAAGCCCCCAAAACTTTAACCTTAGACTGTCTACTATTGTCCTCACCCCTTTCCTAAGAGGTCTGTAGGGGCATGCATAAGTGCACCAACAGTGCCTACTGTCCCTGTCCTATTGTTTATTTTTATTTTTCTTATATGTATCCATTGCATGTATTCATAGCTATGTTTATACTTATACCTATTATCTTGTAAGTGATTGACAAATCAAATAAATAAAAAATATAAAAAAACAGCAGGCCAGCTTCAGCACATTATTGCAGTCCCAGCATGTAACTCATCAGGGCTCTGCTCCATTGCACCACCACCGGTCAACTGTTGCTGCCGTCAGGGAATGCTGGAGCCTTTGCTGCCAAGCAACTGATTGGCAATTGGATCGGCTTCCTGGAATACAGCTGATCATCTGTTCTAGGCAGCAGGGATCACCACCACCACCTATCATCATCGGTTTGCCACCTGTTCATTCCAAACTGCTCATCGGCAGCGAATAGGCAGAGGTGAGCAGGCAGTGGCAAATGGGGCAGTGAATAGGTGGCGACAAATAGACGGTGATAGGCAGTAGCGGTGGCAATCCCCATCGCTTAGAACACGTGATCAGCGGTATTCCAGGAGGCTGATCCAACTGCCAAACAGCTACTCATCAGTGAAGGCTCCAGTGATTCCCATCAGCGGCGGCGCACCAACCCCCCTCCCTCACCTCAACATTCGCTCTATAAGATGCACAAACATTTCCACCCACTTTTTTGGGGAAGTGCATCTTATAGTGCAAAAAATATGGTAAATAAAAATGATCGGGGTCTGGAAACTAAATTCTACAATAAATAATTAAGGGAGCTAGGGAACTGTCTAGTTTAATGAAGAGAAAGACTAGAGTGATATGATAGCAGTCTTCCAATATTTGAGGAGCTATCACAAAGGATATTCTCCAATGCACTTGAGGGCAGGACAATAGGTAGTAGGTGGAAGATCAGTAAAAAGAGATTTAACCTAAAACAAAGGAGAAATTTCTTGATAGTGAGAACAATTAATCAGTGGAATGGCTTGCCTCCAGAAATTGTAGGTGCTCAATTACTGTAGATTTTCAGTCACTGCCAACAAGCAGCCATTTGTCTGGAATAATATAGGATCTCCAGCTTGTGCAGGGGTTGAATTAGAAGATCTTCAAGGATCCTTCCAACAAGGTTTCTTCCATTATTATTTTATGTTCTAAACTGGAAAGTAATCAATTAATTTATCAGGCTGATTGGGGAACAATTTTAGCCTGCACACCCTTTTTAAAAAAACATTTCCCACATGTACAAAAAGTGGAACACTACATAGGGACAATCCATTTTCTGGTTCCCACTGACCTTTGTGAATTTTTTAATATACTGTTAAGGATAAAATTAGATGTTTTAAATTATTTTTAGATACTTAAGACACTTTATTTTGCCTCATAATTTTCTAACACCTCCTCCCTCACATATAAAATATCGAGTGATCAGATTGAGTGATACTACTAGCTAGAGTTTCCGCATACCTTTTTTTACTGTATTTCATATACACTAAAATATCCCTATCCTTGTTTTACTGTATTCCTTATAAAGTAAAATATATTAGCTTTTTAATATGATTTTGATACATTTGATATTTGCTAAGATATTGAATATGGAAGCCAGTTTGGTATAGCAATTAAGGCATCTGATTAAAAACTGGGGGAGTGTGAGTTCTAGTCCCACCTTAGGCAAAACTTTGCAAGAAAATTGTAGAGACTTGTCCAGGCAATCTCTGAGAATCAGATCCAATTGAATGGAGAGGAAACAAAACCTTTCTGCATAAGCATTTCATAAATGTTTGTTTACAGATATTTAAATGAATATTCTAATTTATTTTAATTTTGTCTCATATTGTTTATTCATGAAATTACAATTTTATTTCCCTTCTAGGTGCTGTATAATGTGTTTGAGTCTTTTGTTTCAATAGGAGCTGAATATGTGACCGGTGTAGAATGCATAAAAGGCATAGGTTGGTAGCTATTTATAATGATAGATGATAGATAGATAGATAGATAGATAGATAGATAGACAGAGCGAGCCAATCAGACGGACAGATAGTATTTCATAAATATATATTAATATGTTCTTAACATATATTTATGAAATACTTGTAAATGCCTTGTAAATAATATATATTGGAAAGCAGAAATTAATATTTAAACAGTCATAACTTTGCAAGGCAAATATTTTGACCTTTGCAACATCTCTTTCAGTCATATATTCACCATTATAAAGAGTTAATACATGTTGTCCTAAGCTGGACCTTTCCCCTCCCTCTTATTTTTCTTCTTGTAGATTGGAGTGATTGGAAAATAAGGGATTACAACAAGTCAATAAGAAGGCACACAATTGAAATATACATTGAAAAGAATGTTCTGGTGCTGGCTGTCTGCCTAACAAGTTTGGGGCTAGGAGCCATGAGCATACTTTGCAAACAGACAGTTTATTGCCATTTAGAACACAGAATATAGAATAATAGGGTTAGGGTTGGAAAGAATCTTGGAGTCTTCTAGTCCAACACTCTGTTCAATACCATTCAAGACTTTCTTTCAGCTTGATGGCTTGATTTCTTTTGAACAATTTATATCTTCTGCTTATGTGTTCCAATCATGGATACTTACCATATATACATAAACTGTATTGGATTTTTGTATGAACTCTATTAAAGAGAAAAAGTAACTAAAACTCAGTAAGGCAGTGAACCACAACATACTATCTGGTAAGATAGAAAAATATGGAATAGACTGCACCACCACTATATGGATTCATAACTGGCTGACCAACTGCATTCAATCTGTAGTCTCACTGGAACTACATCTACTTGCAGGAAAGTACATAGTGCGGTACCCAGTATCGCAAGTTTCTCTCTTAGGACTAGTACTCTTCAACATCTTCATAAACAACTTAGATGAGGAGATAGAAAGGGACCTTATGAAATTTGCGATAACACCAAGCTGGCAGGAATAGCCAACACTTTAGAAGATAAGCTCAAGATCCAGAAGGATCTCGACAGACTTGAACATTGGTCCCCTATCCAACAAAATGAAATTCAGTGGTGAGTAAAGTAAGATTTTACATTTAGGCAAGAAAAACCAAATGCACAGGTACAGAATAGGTGGTACCTGGCTCAATAGTAGTAAATGTGGGAAGGATCTATGAGTCCTAATGGACAACCGCTTAAATATGAGCCAACACTGTGCTGCAGCTGCCAAAATACACAGTCTTTGGCTTCATTAACAGATGAATAGAATCAAGTTCATGAGAAGTGTTACTGCCATTTTATAATGCCTTAGTAAGACCACACTTGGAATATTTTTGTCACCATGATAGAAAAAAGATGTTGAGACTCTAGAAACTAAAATGTATGAAATAGATTGCAAAATCCCTCACACCTATATACATATTATTATATTAAAGTTGAATACTACATTACTACAATATTAATTTCACCCCTTGCAAAACAGACCTAAAAGATTTTTAAACTACTAAATCTGTCGGCAAATTGCTAATCTGTCTATATATTATATTAATGATAAAACAACTAACAGGAAAAACAATAATAATAAAAAAGACAAAGTTAAACTTTCAAAACCGTCTGTTAATAAACTGTTATTGTAATCAAGACATAGGAAACTTTCCATGACATCTTATTATCCCAAATCATCCCAAAAGTTAACAGTAATTCATCCTGGATCAAATATCCATGTTTTTAAAAGATTTTTAAGAAGGTATTGGTCAGCCATTTTTCTGAAATGGTATAGATCTCCTACTTGAACAAGGGTTGAACTAGAAGACATTCAAAGTCCTTTCCAATTCAATTATTGTATACTCTATTCTGTTCTGTTCTACTCTATTCTATTCTATTTTAACAAAGTTCAATTTTTATGTGATTTTATTGCAGTATCCTTCTTTGTGGTGAGCCTTGGAGGTACTTTTATTGGCATTGTGTTTGCATTTCTGCTCTCGTTTGTCACTCGTTTCACAAAGCATGTCAGAATAATTGAACCTGGATTTGTATTTGTCATTTCTTATCTCTCCTACTTGACAGCTGAGATGCTCTCATTATCTGCCATTCTTGCGTAAGTTTCTATTATGTTTTTTAAATAGAGGAAGTTGTCATTTAATTTACAGTTTCTCACTAACTTGAAAAAGTAAGCTATATTTAAGAGTTTAAAATGTATGTATTCATGTTGAGAATCAGTTTACACAACTATTTACATTGTACACATAAAAAGATTTAGCTACAGAACACAAAAAGAAATAATTCCTATATGTGAATACAAAATGTGAGTCTATATGAATTCTTCTCTGAATTCAGGACTATCTAGCTGGCTGCCATACATAGTCCAGGTGTAGAATCCAGATAGCTGAGCAGGTAAACCAGAGGTATTGATGTGTAAATTAATTATAAATTGATACTTTAATAATAAATCCAACAGGGAGGAAGAAGCAGAATATCAAGAAGGGGATTTACATGGTCAGTTAAGACGTTGCCTTTTGGCTTTTCACAAATTCTAAAATTATGGGTAATATGCAAGTTCCTTCTACTTACAAAGTGTTCCAAATACAAGGTCATAAAGCTGCTGATTCTTTTCACAAATAAACCCGGATATAATCCAATAACATTTCAAAACATCAGAATATTACAAAGATGCATGAATGGAATTTTCTTATGTCTCATGGCTATACAGGTAGTTCTCGACTTATAATGGAGCCCAAAATCATAGTCATAGGTTGTTGTAGATGTTAAGAGGTGCCCACTTAACAACTTAGCAGTGTTAGAGGTGCTTTACTTAATAACTACAATTCCAGTTTAACATTGTGGTGATTTAGCAACTGCACAGATCACGAAGTAGAGCATGGGGTGCCTCAACATATCAGGGTGGCCCAGAGCAAACTCAGGCTCATATATGGTCTGTGTCTGGCTTCCCAGAGCCTCTACTACCCTGAGGCACCTCTTGTACAGTTTCCTACCCTGCTGGGTCTCACAATATTGGGCCTCCTTCCTATCCCATCATGCCTTGTTCCATTTTCCTCTTCTGAAAATCATCTTTCCAAAGGAGCATCCAGACAATGTGATATGAAGTCTTCTTACAGTCATAACTGGGGTGCCAGCTAATGCATTATACAACAGATATATTTATTTTTTATTTATACTTCTTATTAGTTTAACAAAAAATACAATTTAGAAAAGAGATCACAAAGATACATGACTAAAATGTTCAATGTATTTTTCCAGGATAACGTTCTGTGGTATCTGCTGTCAGAAATATGTCAAAGCAAATATTTCAGATCGATCTTCTACCACTGTGAGATACTCCATGAAAATGTTAGCAAGTGGTGCAGAAACTATTATTTTTATGTTCCTGGGAATTTCTGCTGTTAATCCTAAAATCTGGACTTGGAACACTGCTTTCATACTCCTGACAGTGATTTTCATCTCTATCTATAGAATCATTGGTAAGAGGATTGGTTTACCTTTCTTAATATTAATTAAATAGAAGTATTAGTATTTGTATTTTCTTAATATGGGACAGACCAGAAGACTGTCCTGTCCCCAGAATATTTGTTGCTCTGGCAGGACATGAGCACATTTCTATTTTAAGTACTTGTTCTGTATTCAAATGTATGGTATTCTGCCTTCAAAATAGTAATGTGTTTTGCATTTAGCTAGTTTTCCCTACCAGCCAAAACAGATGCAGCATATTCCTTTCACTAGGAAGTGTTTAGGAATTATTACATACTTCCTCTTTCCTGTCTCATCACTTCCTATTATAAGCATTGATGAAAAAGAGAAGGGAAGTGAGGTTATTCCAGCCTCAACTTCCCTGCAGAGAAGCAGCTTACAGTTCTTAAACTCCAATCTCATCTGGAGATATCACACATGAGAAATGTATCCTTTCACACCTTTAGGCAGTTTAGGCACTGTAGGGTGTAGGGATAGTTATATAGCCTAAGACAGCAGGTAGGTCATATGATACCTAAGAGCACATGGTCTCTTTTATGGATCAGGCTGCTAGTTATTATGTTATTCATGTGTTTGTGTGCCTATTCTTGTAATCATATGCCATTTTTTATTTTATTCTAGTGTTACCTGAATTTGCAGCATTTTGTAAAGATTAGATAATGAAATACTGTCTCCTTCATTGACAAGAAAGGTTAACTGCTTGGAAAGCTTTCTATAGAGCCACTGGGTTGCATGTTAGCAAGTCCAGGATAGACTGTGTTCTATCCACAAAAAAATATTTTCCTGTACAAAAAATGGATTTCTAGTTTCTAACCACGGTTGGGCTGCTGGGGATTCGAGGGTTCAGGAGATCCTTTAGCTAAGATTCTGCACAGTTCGGAGAACCCCTAAATCCCATTCCTGGCTGGCCCCACCCACCTTGCCCCATTCCTCTCAGGAGTCCCCATGCGGCCTGTTTTGGATTCAGGTAAGTGCAGAGTGCATGCGGAGGCTCAGGGAGGGCAAAAAACAGGCCTCCTGGAAGTTCAGAAAGGCTAGAAATGGGGCCATTTCCGGCTTCCAGAGAGCCTCCTTTTTCACCCTCCCGGAGGCTCGAAAAAAGCCTCCAGAGCCCGGAGAGGGCAAAACCATCCCTCCCCCCACCGTGGTGCAGGAGGCCACACCCACCATGGCCACGCCCACCCAGCAACCGTGTAGAGCCCCCGTTGCTAAAAAATTTGATGCCTACCCCTGTTTCTAACTATTTCTATTCTTATTTAATCTGTAATTTGTGTATTATTGCTATGTTTTTATTCTAATGTAGTTAACTTTTTTTATCTTAACTCTTTCTTAACTTTTAAAATCTTTCCCTCCCCCCACCCAGTTCTTCAACTCTTCATCAAATCTGTCCTAATTCTCAATGAAATGTGTGTTATTCTGATATCTTTGTTACTCTGTTTAAACAGGTGTAATTCTACAGACTTGGATTCTAAATCGCTATCGAATGGTACAGCTGGGAATAATAGACCAAGTAGTAATGTCATATGGTGGTCTCCGTGGTGCTGTTGCCTTTGCCTTAGTTGTACTTTTGGATGAAAACAAAGTGCAAGATAAAAACCTGTTTGTCAGCACAACTCTCATAGTTGTATTTTTCACTGTAATATTCCAGGTATACAATTCAGTTTTTCCTAAAATAAAAATCCTTGTCACAGAGGGTAAAAGGTTGCATAGATAATCCTTGAGTTATAACAGTTCATTTAGTGACTGTTTGAAGTTAAAACAGCACTGAAAAAAGTGACTTATGACCATTTTTAAACTTATGACTGTTGCAGCATCCCCAGGGTCACATGATCAAAATTCAGATACTTGGCAACTGACTCATGTTTATAACAGTTGCAATGTTTTGGGGTCATTAAAAATCTAACAGATGAACCAAAGAGGGAATTAGAGAAAGGAATAGGATTGCAGGCTGCAAAGAAAGTTAAGTATTTGATATCTGGCTAACAGCGAAATGCTCATCAATAAAAGACGATAATTACATAAGTTTAGTACAACAAATAAAAAAAGATTTGGAAGGGTGGGCAAAAATACAGTTATCTTTGTTAGGAAGAATTGCGGCCATTAAGATAAATATTCTTGCAAAACTACTTTACCTGTTTCAAATGATCCTTGTGAAATTAGACAAGATTTTTTTTTTCAGATCTAAACAAAATAACTACAAATTTGCATGGGCAGGCAAAAGAGGAAGAATAAAATTAAGTACATTGCAGGATAATAGAAGCAGAGGTGCTTTGGACTCCCAGCTTGGGAAATTTACTACAAAGCAGCAGGCCTAACATGGATTAGAGAATGGGTAAACTTAAGAAATAAAAGAATTCTATTTCTGGAAGAGCACAATTTACAGGCGGGGTAGCATGTCTTCATGTGGAGTCCCGGACATAAGGCCCATACATATTTCCATAGACATATGCCAAGGGACTCTCTAATACGAATATGGGAAGAAATTAAACATAAACATATACAAATTCTGGGATGAGTATCCACTATGGAGGCAATGATACACCCCAATACATTAGATTTAGGAAGAATGGCCAGATATTATGAAATTTTGGATCCCCAAGGAGCACTAAAGACCAATCAAGAATTAAGAGATCTGGGACTAAATATAGACTGGATGTCATACCTTCAATTAAAATCAAAATATAAAAAAGACCAAGAGGAATTTGGAAATGAGATAGAACCAAATCAACTAGATAAACTATTGGTAGGTACAAAGGAAAAATTGATATCAGATATATAACTATTTATTAAAATATGATATGGCAGAAGAAATAGTGAAAGGACCGATGATAGCCTGGGGCAGGAATTTAGGACATAATATAGAGCTGGAGGACTGGGAAAAGATCTGGAAAACAAATTATACAGTGACAAAATCAATGACATATAAAAAAAATCAATATAAAATGTGCTACCAGTGATATCTAGCCCCTTTGAGATTGGCTAAAATGTATCCTAATTTAAGCCCAAGTTGTGGGAAATGTAAGCAAGTGTAGGGTATCTTCTTTTACGTATGGTGGCTATGTACAAAAATCAAGAAATATTGGACCAAAATACAAAAATGGTTAAAGGAAATTACAAAAATCCAAATAGAATTTAAAGCAGAAATATTTCTCCTGGGAATTATCAAAGGGAATTATACGAAAGAGATAAAATATCTAATCCTGCATATAATAACACCAGCAAGATTAGCACTCGCACAACGTTGGAAAGGAGATTCTATGCCGACAGATAGTTTAATTATCCAAAAGATTTTTGATTGTGCAGAAATCGACAAACTTTCATTAGAATTAAAAGAGAAGGAAGACTCAGATTATTATACAGTTTGGGAAAATTGCTATCATTGGATAAATAATAGAAACAAGCAATTAAATAAATAAGGAATGTATAATTTAGAAAGATAGTATATATATATAAGCACTGTCAAAATGGATTGTAATATACAAAACACTTTCATTTTAAATATTTGCATTGTATTTTGTATTTAATGTTTTAAATTTTCAATAAAGGTTCATAAATGTAAAATTCCTATTTTACATTTTCCCATGTAAGTTGTTACATTTTCCCACATAAAAATTTAAATGTCTGTCATAAATGAGAATACATATTTTTAATGAACATTATTATTTTATGAGAGCTATATAAGCAAGGCAAACCATTTCAGCCATTTGCAAAAGGAAATTTGCTATTTGGTTTTCTTTAACACAGTTTCTATAATATTGGTTTCTAATTTCAATGATAATGAACCATTGATTTTAATTAGAAACACTACAACATTATTGTAGCAAATTTTGTGAAGACATGTTTATTTGCAAATATGTTATATATTCTTTTAAAAATATGAAAAGTGTTTTACCAATAAGGAAGTAGATAGACTTATTTTCTTGTGGGCAAAGAACTGTCATTAAAAATGTTTCCAGAATACTATATTATCAACACCAAATTACCAAACATGAGGAAATTTATGTATTATATTTATATAGGGATAGAACTTCGTTGGAAAAGGCAGAATGTGTATTGAAGTAAATAGAATAATCTATCAGTCAGGTGTCAAAATGTATTCATTTCCTAACCATAGCCAGTCTAACAATATATGAAAGATTACCTAAATCAGTATCTTTATTTAGTGATATGCACATTTCATTCCTTTTTTCATCCTTTAAATGTGCAATGTTTTTTTTAATTAAAACTAAGGTAATTTGTTCATTTTCCTTCAAAGGGTTTAACAATCAAACCTTTAGTGCAGTGGTTGAAGGTGAAAAAAAGTGAACACAGAGAACCCAAACTGAATGAGAAGCTCCATAGCAGGGTAAGCTAATTTATGTCCCAAAGAAACATAGTTTAAGGAGCTAGAACTTACTGCAAGCTACTTTTAAATAATAATGTACTACCATTGTGATAGAGTCACTATCGTGGAGATGGATAGCACAAACATTTAATCAATAAAATAAACTGTATATCTTTCATATTAATGTTTAAAATGTTGAGAAATTCTTTTGCTCCTTTGCAATGTGAAGGAAAATAATAGTAAAGGAAATAATAGTAAATATACATGCTGCATCTGCAGAAAGAAAAGTCCCTGCCTCAGATAGAATAGAATAGAATAGAATTCTTTATTGGACACACAAGGAATTTGTTTTGGTGCAAATGCTTTCAGTGTACATAAAAGAAAAGATACATTCGTCAAGAGTCAAAAATCATCAGGTACAACACTTCATAATAGTCATAGGATAGAATAAATAATCAAATCATACTAGGAAACAGTCAATATAAATCCTAAGGATTCGAGTAACAAAGTTACAGTCATACAGTCACAAGTGGGAGGGGATGGGCACTAAGGGGTGATGAGAAGATTAATATGAGTAGTAGTGCAGACATTGTAAATAGTTGGACAGAGTTGAGGGGATTATTTGTTTAACAGATGATAGCATTTGGGATAAAACTGTCTGGTGTCTAGTTGTGTCTAGTTGTGTTGTAGGATATAGTGCAGAGCCATTTTAACAGCATCATCTGTCGATCTATTTGCTCAGTATGCAAATTGCATGGGATCTATGCAGTTTGCAGATCCGTGATGGTTTTCAGGTGGGACAACACAAGCCTTTCAAAAGTTTTCATAACTACAGATGTTAGAGCAACTGGTCTGTAGTCATTCAGTTCCCTGATGGAGGGCTTCTTTGGCACTAGGATGATAGTAGAGCATTTGAAGCAAGAAGGAACATAGCACAATCTCTAGTGATCTATTGAAGATTCAGGTGAAGATGGGGGCCAATTGGTGAGCACAGACTTTTAAGCAAGAAGGAGTCATCTTATCTGGCCCTGGTGCTTTTCCTGGCTTTTGTCTGTGAAATAGATCTTGGTCTTCTTTTTCTGTGATCATCAGAGGTTGTGAATCTAATGGGTTAGGGTCAGTTGTAGGAGGCTTGTCAGTTGTTGGTGTGTTTGAGATGTGGGTTGTGGAGATAGGTGGCTGTAGTTTCCTTTCAAACCTGCAGTAAAACACATTCAGCTCATCCGCTAGTTGTTGATTTCCTTCTGCCTGGGAAGGAGGTTTGCTGTAGTCAGTGATGTTTTTAAGAGTTTTCCACACATTTGCTGGTTCCTTTGTTGAGAACTGATTCCTTAACTTTTCAGAGTAGCTTCTTCTTGCTGCTCTGATCTCTCTTGTTAATACGTTTGTGGCCAACCGGTGTTAATACCAGTTCGGTGACTAAGTTTTGCTGAAATTAATTTAACTGAAATTAAATCTCTGCTAGATGAATTAATCATTTGTTGGTGAATAATCAGCTCAATTCCAACATTAGCTCTGGATGTGGATACACTTATCCTAAAAGAACAGATCTGTGATTTGAGGAACTTCTTAGACTTGTGGTGCCAGCTGGAGTAGCAGGTGAAAGTCATTGCCAAAAGGGCATTTCTCTAGCTTCAGCTGTAAAATGCAAGGGTAAGTTGCAAAAAAATTTCTTAGACCATCATATGGACACAGCATGTGACTGTCAATAAGTGAGAATGATCTGTATACATTTTCTTTACTGTAAAGTAGTATGTATGTATGTATGTATGTATGTATAAAATACAGAACAATAGAGTTGGAAGAGACCTTGAAGTTCTTCTAGTCTCCTGCTCAGGCAGGAAACCATATTCCATTCCAGACAATCTCTTCTTAAAAATCTCCAATGAGCAATGGAGCGCCACAATCTCTTGAGGCAAGTCATTCCCACTGATTAATTGTTCTCATTATCAAGAAATTTCTGCTTCATTCTAGATTAGATCTCTCTTTGATAAGTTTCCATCTATTACTTCTTGTCCTGCCCTCAAGTGTTTTAGAGAATAGGTTGACCCCTTCTTCTCTGTGATAGCCCCTCAAATACTGGAGAACTGTTTATCATACTGCCCCAGTCCTTCTCTTTGTTAGACTAGATTATACCCAGTTATCATGTGTGTAGTATCCAACCCCATAATCATCTTTATTGTTATTCCCTATACTCATCCCAACATCTTTGTATCATGGTGACCAAAACTGAACTCAATAGCCAAATATGGTCTTACCAAAGCAGTATAAAGAGGTACTAATACTTCACATGATCTTGATAATATCCATTGTTGATACAATACATTGCTGGCTCACTTGAAGGTGTTTTTTTTTACCAATTAGGCACACAATACTTGCTGATGTTGTCGATTGCTCATGTTTTAGGTCTCTTTTGTGGATGGTTTTTATCAAATTGGAGTCCATTCTATGATTGCCTTAGTCCATCTGCCATCAGTTCTTCTTGTTATGTGACCAGCCCATTTCCATTTCAATTCTTTTGCTGTCTTGATGTTATCATATACCATTATTTGTTCCCTAATCTATGTACAGGTTGTTCTATCTAGTCTTGTGATGCTGAGCATGTATCTTTCCATAGATTTTTGCACCACTCATAGCTTTTATATGAATTGTGAGGTTAGTGTCCATGTTTCACTGACATGTTAAAACAGGTAGCACATACTAATTGAGAACTTTTCTCTTTAGGCATAGGGGGAAAATCATGCTTAACTTGTGAATGCCTGCCAACCACATTTAATACGCCATTCAGTTTCCTTTATTGTACCACCTTCCATTGAGATCCATTGGCAAAGGTATATATAGTGGTCTATTGCATCTAGTTCTTCTCCAGATACATATTTTTTCTTAACCAGGCTCTTTTTCAGGTTTATTTTTAAGCCAAATGATTCTCCTGCTTTGTACAAATCTTGTATGTGTCTTTGTAGTTCTTTTGAATCTTGTGGGAAGAGAACAACATTATCTGCAAATCTTAAGTGATTTAAATAGACACCACTGATTTTAATCCATCTTTCATACGGTTTAGTTTACAAAATATTTCTTCAAGGCAGGCTGAGAAAATGATACATGATACTGTATCGCCTTGTCATACACTTTGTTCTACATTGATTTCCACTTTAAGATCAATACGGCAAACTGTTGTCATTGTTTTTTCATAAATTGATTGCAGTAAATTTATGTAAGCAGTGTTTACACCTTGGTTAAGCAATGCATTGATTATTGCTTTCTGGAATACTGAGTCAAATGCCTTTTTGTAGTCAATGCAAGCCATGCACAAAGGCATGATGTATACATTGTGCCTTTCAGTTGTTCAGTTTGCTGAACAACTTGGGTATGATCCACTTTGCTGGAGCTACTTCTGAACCCTGCTTGCTCCTCTGGCTGTGCATCATTTAATGTTCTCAATGTTCTTTTTGCTATTATTTTGGTGAAAACCTTGTTGATGACTGAAAAAAAGCTTATTGGGCAATAGTCCTTTAAGTCATCTTGTGTCCTTTTCTTGAGTATAAGAATCACTTCAGCATTTCAGCATTGAGTATAAAAATCACTTCAGCATCTCTATTTCCCTCTACGACTGGCCTTGGAAAAGCCTGTTCTCACGATCACATGCTGTTGTTTACTATTTGTTCATTTTGGTCAATAATCTCCTTCTCTTCCAAATCTTGCAATAGAGCGAAGCAATTTTATAAATTAATCTCAAAATCACTGCCTTCTCTAATAACTTAAAACTCTTTATTTTCACTTTTCATGATATTTTTATCATTTTCATATGCTCTTTTCATAGTCTATCTTCATTTTAGCTCATACTATTCTATAGTCACTTTCAACATTAAAGTGATTGATGACAGTACAATTTTGAAATATGGTTTTGTCAATGATGTAGTCAATTTTGCTTATATTTTTCTTGTAAAATGAGGTTAATGATATAAAGTTCCTGCCCTTCAGCAAAATATAGAGTCTATTGCCTCTATTATCTCGTTCACCACATCCATAAGGGCCAGTCGCTTCTTCTCCAGTTATTGTTCTTCTTATTCTTGCATTAAAGTCATCCATTAGTATTTTGTACTAACATTTTTCTTTGTCTTAAAGATGGGCTACATCATCATAAAACTCTTCTGCCTCATCATCATTGTAACTCATTGTTGGTGCATAAGCTTGGGTAATTTGAAGCTTGTATTGTTTGTTATATAGATAGCTGGATGATAGATAGATAGATAGATAGATAGATAGATAGATAGATAGATAGATAGATAGATAGATAGATGATAGCAAGCCAGCCAAGCCTACTTACTTTTTCTCAGCCCTAGGAAGAAGGCAATAGCAAATCACTTCAATCCTTGCCAAGAAAACTGCAGGAATTTGTCCAGTCAATGTCCAGTAATCAGACACATTTGAATGGAAGAAAAAGTCTGATATAAGGCATTTTATCTACAGGGCTGCTCTACTGTACATACCTAGTGTATGGTTACAAAGATGAACTATATACGTTGGTAGACGTGTAAAAGACTATAAAATGTTTACAAAAGGAAAAATAATAATTTTATTTTGGATAAACTAAGGCTTGAGCCTGAAAGAATACAAACACCTGTCCTGCTATTATTACAAATTCAATTAATTAATAACAGTTACATTAAAATTCCAGATTTAGTTAATTACACTTCCAAAGTGATAGAATAAAATAAAATGAATAAAATGTGAAAGTTCTTCTATAAATAAATGGCTACCTGTGTTGACTTCTTTTGATAGCTCTGTATTTAAGATGTATCATAATTGTATTTTTATTGGATACAGGTAAAACAGTTTTCTTTTTCATAGAACCATTGTCCATAATAGTGCCTGAATCTTCCATATGGAGTTCCATTTTTGCTCGCAGAGGCCTGCAGAAGTCCATTGCAGCTAGAAACGGGGCCCGGGGGACATGCAAGGCCCACCTGAGCTCCATTTTCACTGGCAAAGGGTTGCAGGAGGCTATCGTGGACTCAGAACGCAGCAGCCTGTTTTCACTGGCAGAGTGCTCAGGCCACCACAGGCATCCCTGAAATGAGTGACGTCAAGCTGGCCACACATACCCTGGTGACACATACCCTGGCCCCCGAGGTCAAACACAGCCCTGATGTGGCCCTCAATGAAATCGAGTTTGACACCCTTGGTCTAGATAGTGAGATATTGAAGCAAAATATTCTAATTAGTCTGAAGATAACTGATTACTTGATTACTTAAAGTGTTTTACATTATTTTTTTATTATAAAATGAAGTCATAAATATTTTTTATTTTGCAGGCCTTTGATCATATTCTTTCAGCTATTGAAGATATATCTGGTCAAATAGGACACAATTACTTGAGGGACAAGTAAGTTGATTTGGAATGAATACAAAAAGGTTACTTAATAGTAAGATATTGAAGTATGGATGCCTGATACTTAAAAGTATTCAGAATGAAACATACTGGATAACAAATCTTTTTACTGTTATTAGTCTTAGTCAAGAGAAATATGGGTAATCTTTGTAATGGCCGCAGTTGGGACCAATGAACTTTCATCTGTAAGCAATGTGGTCATAAAGCAAGATGTTATTTGGAGAATAGCAGGACTGGAGCCCATTCTCATGATATCCGGGGAAGACCAAAAGGATTATGAGAATGTGACATATAACTTTGAGAAGGAAAGGGATGTATGGTTTGGAGAATAGCATGAGGTAGCAAACATCAGCAGGGTACAGCACAGCCTGTGGAGTGTAAGAATGACAGGAACAACTGGGCTTTGTGCAACAATGCTGGCATGACTGCCCATGGTGTGGGACTTGTGGCCACATATCTGAATGGCAGTAGTGGTGTTAAAACTGAAATAGAAGCCTGAAGGTTGGGGCAGCTGAGATTGCTCTACACCCAGCCTCCACTTCAATCCTAACCCTGATACTGCTATCAAACAAGTGTTGCTGTGTAGGGTGTTGAAAAAGGGATAGATTGAGGGGAGATAAGTGGTTTGGTGGAGTTGCAGCAGGCTGCTAAATGCTCAAATCTTCATCACATAACTACAGCGGCATTGTAATGGCTATAATTTGGGGGATGGGTTTCTACTCCATTTTTTCAGCATTGTTGTAATTTTGCTCACTGAATGAATATTTGTAAGTTGAGGGCTATTTTTTAGTTGAATTTTCTTCATCTTGAAAAACTAAGCAGGATTATACCTGGCTAGTATTTGGATGGTAAATACTGAATGCATAGTCAGTTTCTTCCATTTTTAGTGTCCTAATTCTGTATTGATAGCAAAGTTCCTTTTTACAAATTTACAAATTGTTATCAATATAGGAAGGCTTATGAATATTATACTCCCAAGTATTATTTTTAAAAGTTTCTTTTAATGTTCTAAACCTGTTATAAAGATAATAAATATATTGATTGGGGTGTTACTAGCATGAGATAAAAGTCCTGGTAATGCAAATAAAATGTTCAACAAATCCTTTTAATATATTACTATTGCATGTTATCTCTTTGTATCCTTAGATGGACCAATTTTGAAAGACAGAACCTTAGCAAAATACTTATGAGAAGATCTGCCCAGAAAACTAGAGATCATATTCTTAAAGTTTTCCGTGAGCTCAACTTGAAGGATGCTATTAATTATGTGGCTGAGGTAATTTTATAATTACAAAAATGCTACTTCCTTTTTTTCCTCCTCACCTTTTAATGCTAAATAGATACTGGATGTGAATCTCCTAGATAAAGTTATATACATGCGGAAGATTAAGAAAGTCAAGATAGTATTCACAGAAGCTTTATCTCTTTTAAATGTAAAATGTATGCAGATAACTAAATTTGGTTACCTTTGGATGATTGTGTCTATGAATTTGTAATAAATTTTATTAGTTTGAAATAAGAAGCCCCCAAAATATCTAAAAGAATTATACAATAAGAAAGACTATGGAGATTATTTAAAGAGAAACAACTAGAGCCCCTACAGTTTCCTGCCACCCTGGAAATATTTGAGTATGGCTCTGAAAAACTCTAAAAAATTATTTCTAATGTTTAATATCAGATGTATAAATACATTTTATTATGAATAATATGTAATTCAGTTTACATTTAAGTTTACATTTTAATGAAAGCTAAATGAAATTTTTTTTTCTCCTGACCCCTGTGTGACTTCTACCATACTTCAAGAATGCAAATATAATCCTTGCTTGAAAAAAAATGTGCATCCTTGACTTCATCCATTAATCTCCTAGTTTTGAGGTTTTCCTGACATGTTTGAATTTTTTGATTAATATATCAATTATTTCACAGAAAATAAAATTGGTATATCTTACAGAAATGGCTAACTGAAGATTTAATTTTACAGAATTATATATTTTTATAGTGGAGTAATATATCAATTTGGTAATATGTTAACATTGCACAATCTAGCCTGCCCTTATTTTTAAAGAAAGATTACTTATTTGTGATAAAAGTTTTTGCACATTTTTCAGTGTTCGAACAGAACAGGTACCTATTTTCTTTGAATTTTAGAAGCTATTCTAGATGACTTGAGATTAAACTTCTAATTACTTAATCAGCACATGAAAAAAATTAGTGTGATTGATAATTGACTGAGTAAATTCATATGCTGTCCATTTAACAATTTGGGGTTGGTGGCTAATTTAATTAGTTCCCTAGTCCCCTTCCATCCTTCTAATTTATTTATTTGGATTTCCTTTCTGGGATTTCTTTGTATATATGTTTTAAATTTTATTGTAATTTGTAAATAAGGAATAGAAATAAAACAATATATAAAAAGAAATGAAAAGAAAATTGGAATACCTAACAAATTAGGTACAAAATTGTAATACCAAAACAAATGAAAAAAAAATATAACAAAGCAAAATAAACTCTTGGGAATAAACACAGGCGTGGGATTCTCCCGGTTTGGACCAGTTTGGGTGAGCCAGCTGGCTCCAAACCAGTTTGATCCAATGACTATGTGGGCCCGCCCGCTCATCCCTGCGCTGTACTCACCTATATCTGCTCAGCCGATTCATGCGGCAGAGTGGATTGTCGCGCCTCAGCTGTGTTACTTCTCTGAAATAACATTGAAGGTAAGTAATTGCAATAGCTGTGCACGCACACACAGCACGTGATTAGCGAACCGGTTGTTACATGGGGAGAATCTCACCCCTGGATAAACATACTAAATTGTTATATAATCTAAATATGTGACATATTCATTTACTCATTTAATAACAATTGCAAGTTTTTGCATCAGCATTCATTTCTTATAAAATATAGTACAAAATATTGATTATTATAAAATAATATGAAATATATGCCAAAGAGAACATATTTTGTCATTTTTAAGTAGTAAAAATATCATTTTCAAAAAAGTTTTAATCCAATCGTTGGTATCTGTGATAATAATCTCTGCAGACTTGGTAGGTATTCTTCAGTATCCTCACCCAAGTCCCCCAATTTGGGTGGGACTACTAAAGAAGAAAAAGATTTCAAAAAATCAAGACAAGTCAGCACTTCCTCATTCCATAGGACTACTTTTAGTTTTTCAGCACAGATGGAAAGGTTTACATTCATCACTATTAAATTTCATCCTATTCAGTGTAATACATTCCTCAAAACCTGTGTATAAATCAATTGCTGAATACACTTTGATGTACTTGAGTCTGGGACTGGGGTTTGGCACCCGCCACAACTCCAAAGCAGATGGATGAGGATAGTTATCATCAAAGAAATCTGAATGGCTTACAGAGGCACTGTGCCACAAATAACTGTATTGTGAGATGTTGTGGTTGAAACTGGGCACAGGGAGCAATTGAGGTAATTGTTTTTGACTGACCTCTCTGCAGCAAAAGTTTCCCATAAGAGAATTTCTTAAATTTATTTCAGTCTTCCTGTATTCTTTTATAAAAATATAAACACCCCACAGGAAGTGTTCTTTCAAATTAATCAAATCCATTAACTTTCCAAAACCAATATTCTAGTCCACATTTTTCTGTTTTCCAAAGTCATTTTAATCCTTAGACCTACATAGAACTACTTTCATCCAGGCTAAAAGGAGTTTCTCCAACCATAATGAAATTGACTTTCAATAGATTCTTAAAATATAGAAAGCCAATAACAAGTAGTTTCCTAAATTATTTAAAAGAGGAAGTAGATTAATCCAGGGTCACTTTGAAGATGCCAAAACTGAACTTTGGACAAGATGATTTTCTTCCCCACTCCTATCGCTTTCAAAGCTGCTGAATATCACTTTTTACAATCTTTTCATAGAGAGATTCTATACGCAGCAAACTTGTGGATCGGGAAAGGAGATGAGTTCCGAGGAGCCAATCTATTCACCAGTTCCTCTTTTTGCTATGGTCATCTTCGGCTTGCCATTGCTATCCCTGGAAGTCCCAAACCTGAGACAGGTTGAGGATGTGTTGGCATGCTAATGTAGAGTGACATGCATTCACATCATCAAGACTAAAAAAATGCCCATTATGTCAAATGCCTAGGTGAAAGTTTTATTTATTTATTTTATTTTTATTTGATTTGTTTATCAAACATGTATAAGATAACAAATATAGGTATGAATATAAACATGAACAAAGGAAGTAAATACTGATAAATGGGGAGAGTAAGACAAGGATGGTAGGCACGCTGGTGTGCTTATGCACACCTCGTTTAAGGACCTCTTAGGAATGCAGTGAGGTCCATAGTAGACAGTTCTGTGCAGTGACAATGAATGAAAAGGAATTTAAATCTTTTTATGTTTTCATCAATTGCAACCCAAATCATAATAAGCAAAGTATGATTATGATGGTTGTAGAGCATATAATGTCAAAGGAGTTTCTTTAAACAAATGTATAGACACAGGGTATAAAAAACTGACTTTTTGTAATTTGGGGTACATGTTAGCATATTAAAAGCAACTTGTTTGTTTGTGTGTGTGTGTGTACACGTGCACCTATGTTTTTTTTATTGAACAGGGAGAGCAAAGAGGTTCATTGTCATTCATTCGCTCTCCAAGTATTGAACACACTGCCAATGTGGACTTCAGCATTATCAACCAAATGAAGAGAGAAACTTCTGTCACCCAACTGCTGTAGGTGGAGTAAATATTTAAGCCCTGATTTTATAAGTACACTTTTAATATCTAATCAGAGAAAGACATACACTGCAGTTAACATCTTTAAGATCATTTGGTTTTAATAGGAGAGATTTTACTAATTTTAAAAAATCACTTATTTCAGTGTGCTCAATTTTGCAAGATGATGCCACACTATGCCCAACCAACCTGAATGGTACTATAATGTTTGTTTCTGTCAGGTATGAATGACCAGATCCACACTAGCTACTTGATTTTTCTGGACCAATTTCACAGGAATCTTCCCAGATTGGCAGATTCACCTGAGTAGATAAGGCTCAAAGGCATTCAAAGAGGGTCAATTCTTGCCCTCTTGGGTTTTTTTGTAGCAACTCCATGCTAATTACCTGTTTGATACCGCCTCCTGACTGAGATAGTTGCTCTCAAACAGTATCTCACATTTTCCTATGGATATTTCTAGAATCTGAAAGTTCATATTTACTAGATAATTACAGGAGATAGGTATCCCACTCCTATGCCTACTTTCATTATGTTTGTGGAATTTACTTAAACTTTGTTCACTATTACAACATAGATTTCCATTACTTTGGTTTGAACTCTCAGTAATATTAAAAAAAAAAATCTTTCCTATACACTAAAATCTAGACTTTCAAAGAAAATAAATCAAGTGACTTCTTTTTTTCTCCCAGTATCCAGGTTTTCTGTTACAAAGCTACTTTCTTAAGGAGATTTGTTTTAGGTTTTATAAAAATCAGAGTTTATTCTTGGTTTCTAAAAATGTTTGTTTGTTTTAAGATTGTTGGCTTGTTTATTTGTTAAATTCTGTGTAACAAAGCAATTGTTAAATGTTTGTTTTACTTTAGGAGAGAAACTGCCAGTTCTGTCTGCCTTGATATGCAAGCATTAGAACAAAGAAGGAAAAGCATTCGAGATTCAGAGGATATGTTTACCCACCATACTTTACAACTGTATCTCTATAAGCCCAGACAAGAGGTAAGAAACTGCAACTGAAGAAATTTCAGTAGATTCTCCACCTTATCCGTATTTTCAAGGACACTTAAAGCCCGAATTTTGGGTAAGGGATTTTTGTTTAATTTTGAAAAGAATGAAGGCATCCAAAGGTCCAGTATTGAAAAAGAAAATTGATAAAGGAAAAGACTGTAAAAAGAAGAGGGTTAGGAAGGGAGAAAAAAGACCCTGCTTTGTAAATACTGAGAGCGTTGGTAAGAAGAATAACAGGGTCCTGGAAAACGAGACAATCACCCTGGTAAACTATGTTCCATGTATTTATTCATGCCCATAGAGCAGTGGTCTATGAGAAAGAAAGTTAAGGAAATGATAGGTCCATTAATGGGAGCAATTGGCAAAAAGGTGATGAGTTACAGGGAGAAAATGCAACTGCTTAATTGTCACACAAAAGGACAAATATTACAAGCTATCAAAAGCTGCACTGCAGAAGTCAGAGCAGGAAAGCGGGTCAAAACAGGCAGGAAATTGATAAGAAAATACCTATCCACTCTACACAAGTTCAAATTGTCAGGATCCTAAGGATCCAAATTGTTTACATCCTAAGGTTTGGAAATATCAGGCAGATGTGATCTCAGAAACATTGAAGAAATTGTTCAGAGCTCTGGAGCATGAATGAACTGCCAGAGGCCTGGAAAAAGTTGATGCGGTTCCAATCCTCAAAAAATGGGAAAGAGTAGATCCAAAAAACTGTAGACCAATCGGTTTGACATCAGTACCTGGGAAAATCCTGGAAAAGATAATCAAATTGTGAATTTGTGAGCACTTAAAATAAAACATGGCAATTACTAGAAGCTAGCATGTTAAAGCAGATCATGCCAGACAAACCATATTGGCTTCTTTGATAAAGTGAGTAAATAGGTGGATCAGGGAAGTGCTATGGATATAGTATACTTAGACTTTAGTAAGGAATTTGACAATGTAGAAAATACCCTGTACTTGGTAACATAGAATAATGTGAGATAGCACTACCATCACTAAGTGGATTCTCAGTTGGTTGACCAATTGCACTCAACATGTAGTCCAGAATTGAACTACATTGACATGGAGGAAAACATGCAGTGGTGAACCTCAAGGTTCTGTCTTGAAGCCAGTGCTCTTCAATATATGCGGGGACAGATAATTAATGGATACATAACATTTCTGTCCCCAGCAACCTAAAATTAATAAGGATACCAGTGCATGCAAAATAGATGTTTGTGCAGGTAAGATTATCAACATTGCTGTCAACCAAAACCACACATTTAATAGTGAGTGCCACACCACATGCATTAATCAAACAGGTGGCAAGAAAGTAGGGGCAGGCAGGCAAAACACAAAGTTATGTAGACAGAAAACAGAGTGTCAAACATAAAGATCTCAAGTGCCTATATACAAGTGCACAAAGTCTGGGGAACAAACAGGGTGAACTCGAACTACGAATATATGAAGGTAGATATGATATGGAATAACAGAAAGTTGGTGGGATGAAACCCATGGTTGGAACATACTGGTAGAAGGATACAAATTATTAAAAAAAAAACAGACCCCATAAAAGAGGAGGTGGAGTTGCACTGTATGTAAAGGACCACTATATTGCTATAGAAATGCATGAAACCAAAGATGAAAACCTCCTAGAATGCATATGGGTAAAAAAAGAATGACATGGCCATAAGTGTATATTATAGGCCACCCAATCCAGCAGAAAAAATAGATGTCCTTTTTGTCAACCAAACACACAACAATAGTAACGGGAGACTTCACTTGTCCTTATATCAATTGGAAAGCTAATTCTGCACGAAGTGAGAAATCAAATAGGTTCCTAACCAACCTAGCTGACAACTTTGTTGTCCAAAAGGTAGAAGGTGAAACTAGAGGGACAGCCATACTGGACTTAATTCTTACAAACAGAGAAGAAGTGATAGAGGAAGTTGAAACTGCAGAAACCTTGGGTGTGAGTGGCCATGTCATACTAGAATTCAACATAACACAAACATAAACAACAGAACATAATGACACCAGAGTCTTGGATTTTAAAAGAGCTGATTTTAATAAACTCAGAGAGAACTTGGGAAAGATTCCATGGATGAAAATCCTAAAGGGGAAAACAATTCAGGAATCTTGGGAAACTCTGAAAAGTATTATCATAGAAGCCCAGACCAGCACAATACCACTGAGAAAGAAAAACAAAAAACCCAAGAAGAAACCAGCATGGCTGCACAAAGATCTCTCTGGCAAATTGAAAGAAAAAAAGGACAAGTACAAAAAATGGAAAGAAGGACATACAATTAAGGCACAACATCAACAGATATCCAGAATCTGCAAAGACGAAGTCAGGATAGCAAAGGCTCAGAACAAACAAAGACTTGCAACAAAAGTCAGATAATTAAAAAAGTTTCTTCCAACATATAAATAACAAAGAAAAAATCAAGAAAACAGTCAGTCCACTAAAGAGAGAAGACAGCTAGGAGGTAACCGGCAATAGAGAGAAAGCAGAACTGCTTAACTCATTCTTTGCATCGGTTTTCACACAAAAAGAAACTATAGCTCAACCCACCAAAACATAACTATAAAAGACAGACCAGAAATAAAAGTTAAAATAAGCAAAAAAATAGTAAGAGAACACTTGTCTGATCTTGATGAATACAAATCACCAGGGCCTGATGGATTACATCCCAGAATTTTAAAGGAGATGGCAGAGGTCATCTCAGAACCACTGCCCCATATCTTTCAAAAATCCTGGAGCACCGGAGAACTACCAGAGGACTGGAAAAGAGCTGATGTGGTTCCCATCTTCAAAAAAGGGGGAAAAAACAGACCCAGGAAACTACAGACCAATCAGCCTAACATCAATGCCCAAGAAGATGCTGGAAAAGATAATAAAAAAAACAGATCTGCCAACATCTAGAAACAAGTAAAGTAATAACTAGCAGTCAGCATGGGTTTCTTAAAAACAGATCACACCAAATCAATCTTATTTCATTCTTCAACACAGTGACTAGATTAGTAGACCAGCAAAATACTGTGGACATAATATATTTAGATTTCAGCAAGGCATTCAATAATGTAGACCACAACCTACTTAGTAAGCTGGAAAAACGTGGAATAGATAGCACCACCACTAGATGGATTCGCAACTGGCTGGCAAACCGTACTCAATGAGTAGTCCTTAATGGGTCTAAGTCTACATGGAGGGAAGTAAGCAGCGGGGTGCTACAAGTTTCTGTCTTAGGCCCAGTACTCTTCAATATCTTCATTAAAGTCTTAGATGAGGGAATAGAAGGGGAACTTACCAAATTTGCAGATAATACTAAGCTGGCAGGAATAGTTAACACCCAAGAAGACAGGCTCAAGATCCTGGTGGATCTTGACAGACTAGAACACTGGGCCGTATCTAACAAAATGAAATTCAATGTAGAGAAAAGTAAAATCCTACACTTAGGCAAGAAAAACCAAAAGTACACATATAGACTGGGTGAAACCAGGCTCAATAGCAATAACTGTGAGAGGGATCTTGGAGTCTTAGTGGACAACCAGCTAAATATGTGCCAGCAGTGTGCAGCAGCAGCCAAAAAAGCTAATGTAATCCTAAATGGTATTAACAGAGAGATACAATCAAGATCAAGGGAGGTACTAATACCACTCTATAAAACCTTAGTAAGACCACACCTAGAGTACTGCATCCAGTTTTGTTTATCACATTACAAAAAAGATGTTGAGACTCTAGAAAGAGTACAAAGAAGAGCAACTAGGATGATTAGGGGGCTGGAGACTAAAACATACGGTTTTATGAACAGTTGCAGGAACTGGGCTTGGCTAGTCTAGTAAAGAAGGACCAGGGGAGACATGATAGCGGTCTTCCAATATTTGAGGGGCTGCCACAGGGAGGAAGGGGTCAAGCTATTTTCTTCAGCGTCTGTAGGTCAGACAAGGAATAATGGGTGGAAACTGAACAAGGAGAAATTTAACCTGAAAATAAGGAGAAACTTTCTGACAGAGAACAATCAACCAGTGGAACAGCTTGCCCTCCGAAGTTGTGGGAGCGCCATCACTTGAGACTTTCAAGAAGAGATTGGACTGCCATTTGTCAGAAATGGTGTAGGGTCTCCCACTTGGGCGGGGGTGGTGGACTAGATGACCTACAAGGTCCCTTCCAACTCTGAATTATCTATTAAATCTTTTAAATCTTCATAAATGATCTAGATAGGTATCCCCAGGAGGGGAATTTGTCATAGTTGCAGATAATACTAAACTGGGAGAAATTGTCAACACGTTGGAAGATAGACTCAAGATTCAGAAGAATATTGACAGCAATATTGAACATTGGGCCCTAGCTAACAAGATAAAGTTTGGTCATGAGAAAGGTAAGATCCTGCACTTAGGCAGGAAAAACCAAACACATCAATATAAAATAGGAAATACCTGGCTCAACATAGTAATTATTAAACGGATCTAGATATCCTAGTGGATCGTCACTTAAGTATGAACCAGCAGAATGCTGCAGCCACCAAAAAACCCAATATAGGCCTTGCATCAACAGAGGAATGGTATGCAGATCATAAGAAGTGATTGGATAACAGGAAGTGATAGTACCATTTTATACTGCACTAATGAGGCCATACGTGGAATATCAGATCCAATTCTGGACATCATACTACAAAAAATTTGCTGAGTCCCTAGAAAGAGTACAAAGAAGAGCAGCATGTGATTGTTAATGGGCCAATGTCTGAACTGAGACCGATCACAAGTTGTGTAACACAAGGCTCAGTCCTAATTCTTGTTATGTTCAATGTGTTTGTAAATGATGCAATAGAAGGATTGCTAAGTAAAATTTGTTTTTGCTGATGACACAAAGGTGTGTAATAGAGTTGACATTACTGGGAGTAATCATAACACAGAAAGGGATTTGGCATTGCTAGAAAATTGGTGAAAAATATGGATGCTGCATTTTAATATTTCTAAATGTAATAGGCACTCAGGGAAAAAGAATCCTCTGGAGGGTACAGAATTGGGGGTACAGTGTTAGACAGCATAACAGAAGAAAAGGATTTAGGTGTGCTCATAACAGATGATGTGCAAAAAAAGTAAACAATGTGGCCAGGCCTTCTGGATGCATCACTAGAAGGATCTTCAGCAGGAAAAAGGAAATCCCGATCCTTCTATAAAGAGCTTTAGTCAGACCCCATTTGGCATATTGTGTCCAGTTCTGGAGTCTTCACTTAAAAAAAAAAGATATTGATAAGATTGAGCAAGTCCAGAGACAGGCAACAAAAATAGTGCAAGGTCTGAAGGACAAAACATATCAGAAGAAATTGAAAAACTGAATATATATAGCCTGGAGGACAGAATGGAAAGGGGGAATGATTGAAACCTTTAAATATATTAAGACTGTGAATAAGGTTCAAGAAGGCGTAATGTTAGGAAGTATTATTTCACAGAAAGAGTAGTGGAAGATGGGAACCATCTTCCAGTGGAGGTAATGAGTAAATCTTCAATAACTGAGTTTAAATTACTAGGATATTGATACAGTGGAACCTCGGGTTGCAACAGTAATCCATTCCAGGACTATGGTCGTGACCCAATTTGGTCAGAAGCACGAATGTTTGCGCATATGCAGACCAAGAAAGACAAAAACAAAATGGCAGCAAAGGGGAAATCGCCACAGTGATTTTAGGGGTTGCTTGGTCACCACCCGAAGATCTGTTCATGACCAGAAGCAAAACTGTTCTGAAAATTCTGATCATCACCCAATTTGGTTATGAACAGAAGTATTTGCAACCCAAGGTTCTGCTGTACTGAATTTAAAGTATTTGGATAAATTACATGTCCATCATCCAACAAAAATTAAAAAATAAAAGTAAAACAGAATAAAAATAATAATTAAAAATAATATTGTTAAATAAACAATATTATTAACAAGCAAACAATAAGGGGTCTCATTAATTAAAAATAATTAAATTAGCCATAATAATAATAATTTATATACTAAGGAATGCAGGAAAGAATTGGAATTCCTGGACCAATTCTATACTTTCTAGCCATAGCAAATAATTTTTTGTTATCCTATACATCTAATGATACATATCCATGACTTTTCATATCTTATCTTCAGGACTGCAATGCATTATCTATAAGGCTGCTCTTGAAAATTGTCCAGAACTTATTGCTGGTGCAAAATACAGCAGCAAGGCTGCTAAGTTGTATAGAAGGCAGCCTGTGGAGATGGTAGCATAATTGGACAGTGGGGAAGAACATGGGCCAGTCCAGGAATCTGGGGAGGACTTGGACGAGGGTCCTGTGTCCAATACAGAGATGGGGCCAGGGCCATCTGGGAGTTATGTCCTGACTCCAGAGCCTCTAGAATCTGACAGCAGTGAGGCAAAGGAACAAGGGGAGCCTATTCCTAATGCACGTGTGCACAGAGCTGCCAGAAGAGCTGCCACCTTATTGCCTGCCTGCTGGCCTGAACTACATTGCGGTTGCCGCTGCTTCTGTTGCTAGGGGTGAGTGGGGCAGGGTAGCATTGTGACTCCATGTCGTAACAGGCTCCAGGAGAAGGAGGGGATCCCATCTCCCCTATTGTGAAATGTGCTAAATTTCACTGTGCTGCACAAGGTGCTGCACAAGCAGTGGGCAGGCCACTTCAGCCATGGTGGCAACAGTAGCAGTGGTGTGCAATTTGGGCCAGCGGACCAGCAATCAGGCAGCGTCAGGTGGTTCAGACCAGCAATGAAGCAGCAGGCAGTTCAGGCTGGCAATGAGGTGGCAAGCAGTTCTGGCTGGCAATGAGGCAGTGGCAGGCAGTTCAGGGCAGCGTGCAGGCAATGAGGTGGCGGCAATGGGCAGTTCGGGCCAGTGGGCGAGCAATGAGGTTGAGGCAATGGGCAGTTTGGGCCAGAAGAGCAGGTAATGAGGAGGCAGTGGCGGGCATTTCAGGCGAGCGGGCAGGTGGTGGAGGAGAAGGAAGCAGGCGGTTTGGGCCAGCGGGCAGGTGGTGACAGGCCAGTGTCTTGGGGTGGAGAGCAGGGCGCTCCCTGAGTGACCGAGTCGTGCCCAGCTGCACCATCAAAGGCCAGAAATAGCTGCCCGCCATTTCCTGCTGCAAAAGTCTTTAAAACTTCGGCCGCATGGGAGGTAGCGGAGAACAGCGAAGAAAGGCTCACCAGGCAGGCAGGGAGTTGGGCTGCTTGGGAGGCAGCTTGGTGAAGAGCAGAGATCAGCGAAGGAAGTCTCACCAGGCAGAGAGCTGGGCTGTGTGGGAGGCTGCAGCGAAGGCAGGCAAGCAGGTTAGGCCATGGGGGCTGTATGGTCGAGGTGAGGGAGCCAGAGAGCAGCAGCAACTATGCTGCGGGCTTGATTCTTGGCACTGTGCAAGGCAAAATAAGGAGTGACTGTTACTCCTGGGAAGGGAGGGGCTGGGCCAGCCTGTGATGGGATTAGCCGATTCTCTGAGCTGCGCAAAACGTTAACAACTGGTTTGCCTAAACTGATGTGAATTGTCTGAATCTCATCTCTGTTCACAGCAAGTTGGCTGTGGCGAGTTGTCCCATTCTGCTCATCACTGGCTACAGAACAGCTGATCGGCATAGCTCACAGTATTTCAGGAAATTTAATAATCAGCTCTCGCAAGCTGTTCCAGAAATTTCCAGCACACCATTGGTTAAATGTTCATTTTTCTTGAACACAGGAAAGGCCCTTTTCCTATACTGTTCACAGGCTTTGATTATACTACTCCCTTGAGTTGTATTTGGCTCCCACTTTCTTACTGATTAGGAATGTTTTAATGTGCATTATTGTTTTAGATTTTTGCCTTTAGCTCTCATCAAAACAGATGGGTATAAATCAAATACATAAATAGTAGAATTTTCCAGGTACAATGTTTGAATTATATTTCTTTTTGTTTTTTAATTTATGAAGCGGTATGTATTGTGTACTAACAATCATGATATTTACACTTTCAATGTCTGGGAATGGAATAATTATAAATGGGACAATATAAAATAATGATATGTAGTGAGATATAATTATTGAATATAAATGTATATTTCACCATTTTCTTTTTCTCATTGTTATAGCAAAAAATTTTGTACAGCCGTCATAAAATAACTCTGAATGAAGATGAGAAGCAAAATAAAGAAATTTTTCACAGAACTATGAGAAAAAGACTAGAATCTTTCAAGAGCACAAAACTAAGTTTGAATCACCATAAGAAACTAAATAAAATTCACAAGAAAGACCGTAGCCAAAGAAGGGTAAGACCAAACATTTGACATTGCCTAAGGAAAACTTTATTTATTTGTTTAGCATGTTTACTGTATGTCCTGCTTTCACCAGCACCATATTTTTGAAATTTATCTGTTTTAATCGTCATCATCTGATTGGTTTGGCAGTCTGTAATGGATTCCTGTCTGTCTTTAAACCCAGATGAATTATTACCACTAGGCCAGTGGATCTCTAGGCCAGTTTATTTCTGATATACAACACTACACTACCTCGTCTCTTGCTGCCTGTCCCTCCCCCATCCACCAGATATGTTTCAGTAATCCTTATTATGTCAAACTTGCCTTGCTTCCTCATGATATTTACCTAATCTTATTTGTTTACCATACTTTTTGAATTAGAGAAAAACATTTATGATATGGTAGTCTATTTGTGTTCAGCTTCTCTTGTTCTTTAAATTATACATGTACCAAATGTAAACTATGAATTACTTGAAGAAAGATCAAGAGGCAACCCTAGCCACTGTGAGGCTCAACCTACAAAATGAGAACCTCCAGCCAAAGGAAGAAAATTGTATCCAAACTGAACACAATAAGGAACAAACAACTATGAAAACAAATGAACCTTTAGAGACAGGCTGATGGCAACATGTCACTTATAGAAGAATACAACAACGAAGAATATTGTCCCTGCTATCTAGTGCAGCCCAATCCAGTGCATCAGGGTGAGTTGAACAATCGATTTCATATCCTCCCCCAGAAAGGAAGCATGCAGAGACCTGGAGAATGGATATCAACGTTGACAGGGAGAAAAGTAGTCCAGACTTTGCTAGAGGAACAAAAACAAGTGCTGGTGATGGGAGATTCACTTTTCAGGGGAATGGAAACAGCAATCTGTAGATGAGACAATCAATCTAGGGAGGAATGTTGCCTCCCTGGAACAAAACTCAAAGATGAGGTTGAGAGCCTTACTAAAATTAGCCCACAGATTACGATTCTTTTCTTCTCTTTCATGTGTGGACAAATAACATGACAATAAACCTAAAAACAATATCAACAGACTGAACAGGTGGTATTTTTATCTATATTTCCAACAAAAAGTCAACAACCAACAAGGGAACAAAGGATTTTAGAAATAAACCACTGGGTTAAGAGATGGCGCCATCAAGAGAATTTTGGAGTCCTAGACTGCAGTCTGCATTACCTATATAAAGAGCTTCTGGCAAGTGATGGGCTGCACTTCAAAAGGACTGGGAAGAATGTGTTCAGAAAATGACTGGCTTAGCCTATCCAAAGAACTTTAAACTAAAACTAGAAAAGATAATCAAGGGATCTTGGAGTCCTACTGGACAGCCACTTGAATATGAGCCAGTAGTGTGCTGTGGCTACCAAAAAAGCCAATGCAATCATAGGCTGCATTAACAGAGGGATAGAATCAAGATCACATGAAGTGTTAGTAGCACTTTGTAATGCCTGGTAAAACCACACTTGGAATATTGCATCATGTTTTAGTTGCCACAATATAAAAAAGAGACCATGGAAAGAATGCAGAGAAGAGCAACAAAGATGATTAGGGGGCTGGAGGCCTCATATGAAGAATGGTTGCAGGCATTGAGTATGTCTAGTCTAGTGAAAAGAAGACCAGAGGTAAATGATAGCAATGTCCAATATTTGAGGGCCTGTCAGAAAAAGGAGGAACTATTTACCAAAAAGTAGGACAAGAATCAATATATGAAAACTAATCAAGAATTGAATCAACTTGGAACTAAAAAGAAATTTCCTGACAATTAGATCAATTAACCAGTGGAATGCTTTGTGTTCCGAACACAAATGTGGATGGTCCATCATTGGAGGTTTTTAGGAAGAAATTGGACAACCATTTGTCTAGAACAGTTTAGGGTCTCCTGCTTATGCACGAGAAGATTTCTAGAATCCCTTCCAACTCTGTTAATCTGTTAACAGGGAGAAATGTAAGATTCTTCATCTGGCAGAAAAAGTGAAAGGGACAAATATAGATGGGGAGATCCTGGCTTAATACGAGTAGTAGTGCATGTAAAATGAATCTGGATGCTTTTGTCACAGATTTAAGGATCATTCCAACTCTAGGATTTTATGAAATGTGATACTGAGCAAATTAGTTGCCAGTTAGGAAATCTATTTAGTTTTTTCCATCAAGAAACTGTAAAAAGGATTGCTAGCCAAATCTTGCTTGTTGTAACAAGAGATGAAAAGTAAAAGCAGTTTGCCCTCTGTTTGTCCTCTGTTTCCAGGACTTCCAGAATCTCAAATCTAACAGCTGATGTTAAAGAGATAGTTAACTTGGAAGAAACAGCTGAGATACCAGCAACAATGGCAATAGCTCTTCTCTCTTTCCTTTCCCAACGCTTGTTCACTGTGGCTTCTGTTGAGGCTGTAGCAATCTGGAACAGCTACTAAACATGATATCAAAGAGATGCATTAATGTGTTACCAACTGATCATCTTTTTTGGTGGGAGGAGTTCTAGCTTGCTGGAAAAGATACCCCTCTTCTAAATTATCAGACTTGTTGAGAGTATAGGGCAGAAAAGAATGGCAAAGGCCCTAAGATGGCTTTGTCTCCTGTGTTTTTTATTGTTATGCTACTATTTTAAGATCAGTCACCTGAATCTATATAGTTAATGGGAGAGCAATGAATAATCCTTTGTAAATCCTATTTCTGTTTTAGAAGAATATTACACAGAAATTTAGTTTTATAAATTGGTTTATGTAAAGTTAAAATTAATTGAAACTGTATATGTAATAGGCAACATATTTTTATTAACTAAATATTTTAATTATAACATAAAATATAAACTTTGTAAAACATAACACATATTAAGTTGTATACATTCTGTACAAAATGGAATATGTATTTATATGATCATTTCTTGTTTTTTCAGAAAAATAATAATGTCATACCAGATGGAAACCCATCTGCATATGTTATAAATGACAAAGGTAAATGCCCTTTTTAAAAAAATGAAAAGTTAAATGTCCTTTTTAAAAGATAAGTATTGAGTAAGTTCTAAAATGGGATAAAAGCTTAACAATAAAACAGAAATCAATGAACATATTGATTTCAGATTGAGGAATTGTAATTATGTGTATTATTCGTTCAGAAATCAGAGTTGAAATTGTTTCTTTGTCGGAAATTGTTACAAGTTTGAATATATGTTACATTTAATACTCCTTTTTCAAATTAAATATCAATTTACTTTTACAAGTAGTAAACTGTCTCAGAACCTAATTATCTTAGTTATATAAATAAATATTATTTTATTCTAGAAAATGAGTTTTCTGAACCAGAAGAAAATGATTATGGCTATTCACAGATAGATGGAGTAGTAAACTTCCTGGATTATGTCAACAAAGATAATTTCACAGATACAAATGGTAAATAATATATACATTAGTAATATAAAAATGTTGTGCTTGTTGGCTTGTCTTTTTTTAAATAGGTATATAAAAAGAAAATTTCATTTTCCAGAAGTATGGAACAGAAGATATATGCACCATTTGTCAGCATTTTGAGGAAATTGTTATTATTCAAAACCATAATGTTAAAAATGGTACAAATACATATCATAGAATAAAATGCATTTTATTCACACACTTTCTAAAAGATGCAGTTTCCTTTTTGGGACAAACAAGGGAAAGAAAAGATTTTTTTAAATCCCATAGATGACATTCACAACCAACTGTTTTATTACTCACTTTCAACCACTGTATTATCCTATAGTCCAGCCAGCAGGGAAAATCATCGTTTCTGACAGAGACTTGCTTTGTTAAAATAGTTTTAGTTTTTTTATTGCAAATGCTGTTTCAACCAAGTTCCATGTTCAGTTCCAATTTTGCAATAGTCTAATACAGTATGAAGGTTATCGTTTTCCTGTTTACTGAATTATTGATTTTTCCTTTGGTGGACTTTTTATAGGCATTGATAATCCAGTATTTTCAGCTGATGTTGAGCAAAATGCCATCATGAAGTTTACACCTTGGCTATCCAATGATGAGATGGTGGTACCTTCCCAAAGAGCCAGAGTACAAATACCTTATTCTCCAAACAGCTTTCAAAGACTTGCTCCCATTCGACTCAGCAACAGATCCACAGATTCTTTTCTGCAACTAGATGGTGCTGAAGAACCTAGATTTTTTCTCCCAGAATCAACTCACTTGTAATTTAAGCATACTTAAAGTTCTTATTTTTTAGTCACTCAGATCTTTTTGTGATCTAGCAAACAGCATTTTTTTCTTGTTCAGAATTCTCTTGTCTTTATTTTCTTCTTGGCATGAGAATTCTGCTTTAAAATCAGCTAAATATATTCTAGTAGGATTTGTTAAGATTGTGGATTATGAACACTAAATTGTTAGTCCTGGGGTTACAACAATAATTGGGATAGAATTTCTGTCATTAAGTAACATTGTTGTAAAGTTCGATGTCATATGACATTGCTTAGAAACTTGGTTGAATTGGGTGGCTATAGAAATTGAATGAATGACCATAGTTATTCCTTGTTAACTATCATACTTATACGCTTCATATTTTGATGAGCAAGATATAAATAATGATTAATAATTAATTTGTATAAATTCCTTTGGAAAATATTATATTTGTGACACAGTAATCTGAAATGTTTTAAACTTTTTCTGATTTTGTATTCATTTATACACCTGTCAAGTAATAAATATGAACAAAATTGGCCTATGCAGTTCTTATTACTAAGTATTAATGAACTTGATTCCAGTTCTGCAACACACATACAATATATTCTCTTAGTAAAAGGCACATATTATAAAATACAAATGCAAAACAATGAAGTAAATTTCATGAAACCATAGTGAATGCTAGAATATAATATATATTATAATCGTACTTTATTATCTGTAGAAAATGCAAAATATTTATTAAAATAGATTCACCAAACCCTAATTCACCAAATTGGATTTGCAAGAGGCCAACTCTTGAGTTAGGATCAAGGCAGGGGATGAGCGGAAAAAGGCCTTAAATTGCCCCTTAGGATGTTTCCAATTTCGAGTCCTCCCTTATAGGAGATTACAAGAGACTCCAGCTCTTGCACCTGTACAAGAGAGCACTAGTCTACCTGGATGATATTTTAATCTATACTGATATCAAACTATTTGCCAAGCTAGCCAAATGTGAATTTCACCAGAGTAAAATTGATTATCTTGGCTCCCACATTTCCCACAAGGGGATAGAGATGGCCTCTCAAAAAGTATGGAGAGTACTAGAGTGGGCTCCTCTCTGCATCTGGAAGCAACTACAAAGCTTCCTGGGATTTGTGAACTTTTAACCACCAATTCATCCCCTCATTTGCCCAGATACCTCTTCCAATACCAGCCTACTGAACATGAGAGGGGAGGGAAAACCCAAGCCCAGTCAGACATTTAAATAGATTATGGAATATCAATCCACATTAGAAAAGCTTAAGCATTTGTTAGCAGCAGAGCCGGTGCTGAAACACCCAGACACCAATGTCTCCTTTGTCGTTCAGGTTGAGGCCAGTGATGTCACCATGGTTGCAGTGCTTCTACAGGAAAACAACCAGGGGATCCCACAGCCATGCACCTACATTTATAAAAAGTTTAATGATACGGAGCAGAAATGGCAGTTTGGGAGAAGGAAGCCTATGTAGTGCGCTGGGTGTTCCTTACATGGAGGTATTTCCTAGAAGCGGGAAAGACCCCATTTGACATGGAGACTGACCATAAGAATCTAGAGGCTCTAAACTCCTCCTCCCCCAGGTTATTGCCCAAACAAATTAATTGGGCTGAGTACTTTAACTGCTTCAACTTCATGTTAAGATACCCGGGGCAGGGGTGGATTTCCTATGTAGCAGATGCTTTATCTAGGCTGCTGCAGTGGAGTAGTTCAAAGCTAATTAGGCTGCTCATCTCCTCCAGGCAATTAAAAGGTACTCTAAAAGCAGCTTTGGAAGAAGACAAATGGTTTCACATGCACAAGGCCGAATGTACAATGCAAGATAGTGTAGCTTGGGTGGGAGCTAATTTTGTTCATCCTGCAGAGCCAACAATTAATGATTCTACAAAAAAGCTATGATTTGAAGATGGTGGGGCATTTTAGCTTTGTACAAACCCTGCACTTAGTCAAGTTTAGTTTAGTTTACTTTCTTGTCATTGCACTATGAAATCAAACACCATCTTCAGTGCACATTATGACCATGAAAATAAACACACACATCCTTCACCCTCCATACATTGAACTGAAAACCCCCGACACCGCACCAATATTGCACTATACAGCAGAATTCAAAAGAGCTACCACCCTGGGATAAAAGCTGTTTTTCAGCTTATTTGTCTTTGTTTTTATTATTCTGTACTGTGTGCCAGATGGCAATAGTTCAAAAAAAGGGTTGCCAGGATGAGATGGATCTTTGAGAACTTCTTTTGAACTTTTTTAAGGCAGTAGGAGCTATAAAGCTCTTCCAAAGAGGGGAGAGGGCAACCAATGATCTTCTGGGCAATGATGTTAACTCTCTGGTGTACTTTCCTATCTGCCACTGTGCAACTGGCAAACCATACAGAGGTGCAGTATGTTAAAATACTCTCTATGGTGCAGGGGTAGAAGATCACCAGCAGTTTTTCATTCAGTTGTTTTCTGAGAAGCCTCAGGTAGTATAATCTCTGCTGGGTCCTTTTGACCAGGGCTGCAATGTGGGCACTCCAGATCAGGTTCTCTTTTAGGGTAACACCCAGAAACTTAAAACTGGCCACTTGCTCTACTCAGTCTCCATTGATAAGCAAGGGCTGGATGTCTGATCTGTTCTTTCTATAGTCCACTATAAAGTCCTTGGTCTTATTGGTGTTGAGGACCAAGTTATTGTCTCCACACCACGAAAGCAACCAGTCCACCTCATCTCAGTAGGCAGACTCATCCCCCCCAGAGATTGTGCCAATTTTGGTGGCCATCACTGAAGAAGGACATTGTTATCTCTGGAGTTTCTCAGTTATCCAAATCATAGATGTTCCAAAGATATTTTTTTAAGAGGCAACTTTTTTCTTTGAAGACATTTCACTTCTTATCCAAGAAGCTTCTTCAGCTCTGAATGGATGCTGGGGAAAGGGAGGATTTGTGGAAGACAATTGGATGGACTTTCTCCCTTTCAAGGAGGTCACCCACAATAACTCAGTACATAGTAGCACCAGGTTCATCCCATTTAAAATGGCCACAGGACAGGACTTTGTATCTATCCCTGAATTGCCCAAGGCCATCCCATTGATTGCTTTAGTAAAAGAGTGGGTCACCCAACTACAGAATACCTGACTGGTGTTAAGGAAAAGTTTGGATGAAGCTAGGGAAGCATATAAAAAAACAAGCTGATAAAAATGCACTAAGCCTAAACACTTTAAACTGGGAGATGAGGTCTATCTATCAAATCTTTGTATACAACCCAGTACTTGCTAGCATGGAAAGACTTCCCTCCCTCAGAGACTGAATGAGTCAGTTCCCAACACATTATTAAGGCGTCCAAACTGCTTTCAAAATTCCATGAATGATACCCAGATAAATCTCATTGAACTGCTAATTGGAGACTTTCTGTGTTCTTCCTCCCTCTTGTTTTCCTCTGCAGGACTGATGCCTCTATCAATGGGGGCAGGATTTCAGGTCTGCTAGGTGTGATTGGCACATCACAGGCATCCTGCCATCAAAGGTTAGAAATGGGAGGGATAAGATAAATGGGTAATAAAGCTGTGTGTATGCCATGAGAAGCTTGCAACCAGTTTGCACCAGAATTCAAGGCCAGGCACCCCGAGAAAGAATGCCTATTACCACAAACATCTCAGTGAGTTCCGATTGGCTGAAGATGGATTGGTCATGGGAGGAGGGTTGGGATGAAAGGAAACTTTTATGTTTGAGCACGCAAAATCCAGACCTAGCCTGACCTTATTGAAACCAACATCTTTCTAGTAAAAGAACCTTTCACTTCAATCCAATGGAGTTGAGGGTCTTTCTTTTACTCTCCCCCAAAGTTGCTGCAGCTTCTTCTATAATTTCTTCTGTTAGTAAGAATTAGGCCCAGTATAGCTAGGTGATGTTTGGATATTTAAAATCCCCCATTACTAGCGTGATGCATTTCTTACATACAATGCTAACCGATTAGCAAATGTTCATCTATTTCTTCTACCTGATTGGATGGCCTATAAGTACTATACATCAATGACAATATCATTGTTTTTTGTTTTATGTTGACCCACAAGCATTCGAGGAGGCTTTCATACTTGGTTTTGTATATCTCTGTGGAGAGGAAATTATCTTTAACATATAATGCAAATTCTACCTCCTCCGTGGTTAGGTTTGTTTCTTTTGAATAGTTTATATATTTCTTTTTTTAAAGTTTTATTTGTTTTATTAAAATAATACGTAAACATTCCATTTCAACTGAACAGTGTGTTGTCTGGATACAATTATTTTTAGGCAATCATAATCAAGATGTTTACAATAACATGCATCACAATAACATTAATATTGTAGTAACAATAATGTTTTGTTTGTCCATTTTAACACATTTCCATTTTAACACTTATCCTTTTTAATGTCCCTTTCTTTCTAACTTCTATTTTTATTGTCTAATCATCAATAAAATAAGTTCCATGTCAAAAAGTATTTCATTTCTTCTTTGTCCTTAATAGAAAGCATTCTGCACATTCTAATAATATTTTCTCATCTGTCAGGATCTCATCACACTTCCATTGTTGAGCATATACAATTCTAGCTGCAGTTAGTACATGTAAAATCAAGTATATTCTCTTTATCATATTTTTCTGGTAGAATACCCAATAAAAATATTTCTGGTTTTATATCTATATGCTGTTTTATCATTTTTTCCAACCTGGTATGCATTTTCATCCAATCTTTTTTAACTTGTGGACATGTCCACCACATATGGTAATATGAACCAGATGTTTGATTACATTTATATTCTCCAACATTTAGTAGAACTATGCTTATACATTTTCACTAATCTTGTTGGTGCAAAATGCCATCTGTAAAACATTTTATACAAATTTTCTTTATATGCAGTTGACATAGTTTAACATTTCTATCCCATAGTTCCTGCCATTTATCTAGTTCTATCGCATTTCCAAAATTTTTAGCCCAAACAATCATTGTCTCCTTTACCTGCTCACTTTCAAGTTTAATATCCAGTAAATAACAATATATTTTCTTTATCAATTTTTCATCTGTTCCAGTAAATATCTGATCGAATTTTGTTAATTTTTTTTAATTAAAACCATATATTTTAGCATCTTTCTCATACTGAAATTGTATTTACATTTGTGGCCACCATCCAATGTCCATCCCTCGACTACTAAGTTTCTGCTTGGTTTTTAATTCCCCTTTTTCATTCAGAATATCTTTATATCTTACAATTTTTCCCATATTAATAATATTAGAATGTATCAGTGCTTCCATTGTAGAAAGCCAAACTGGTATTTCCAGGTAGTGTTGTTCTTTAATTTTAAGCCATACTGATAACAATGCATTTCTGACATAATGTCTTTGAAAGTAACTGTGTATCTTATTCTTCCCATACTATAGGAAAGCATTGAAAGTCGTGCCCTTCTAAAGTTAACAGTCTTTGATGCCTCAAGTTAATCAATTCTTTCACACAAGTTAATACTGGGGCCTGGCAGTACAATTCCCAATCCAACAGTCCAAAGCCCTGTCTTTTTTGGAATCTTGCAGCATTTTCAAACCTATTCTTGCTTTCTTCCCTGACCTTATTTTATTATCTAATTCCTCAAAATATTTCCCCCCACTTTTATTGGAATTGTTTGAAATAGGTATAATAACCTTGGCAGAATATTCATTTTTATAATAGCTATTCTTCCTGTTAATGACAGTTGCAAATCTTTCCATGTCTCCAAGACTAATTTAATTTGTTGCATCAGTTTCATATAATTATCCTCTTTAATTGTTACACATTTTGTTGTTAACTGTATTCCTAAATACTTCACTTTTTTGACTATCTGCATATCAATTTTTTTCATCAACACTCTTTGTGTATCTGTGAGCTTTTTAACTAAAATCTTTGTCTAGTCTTTATTTTCAATCCAGCAACTTCTCCATACTCTTCTTTTAAATTAGCTTCCAGTTTCTAATGGGTCTTCTAATACTAGGTCATCTGCAAACGCCTGAGGCTTGTAGTTCTCTTTTTTAATTTCCATTCCTTTTATTTCTTCATCTCGGCGAATATTTCTGGCAAATACTTCCAGAGTCAGTATAAATAGCAGAGGGGACAATGGACATCCCTGCCTAGTGCCTTTTTATATCAAAATTGTCCATCATGTCTCCATTTATCATCACCTTAGCTGATTGTTTATGATATATTGCTTTAATCATATTAATAAATTTTCTTCTTTCGGTATAATAGTTGCTCCCATCCATGAGTTAGGTATTTTTGCTTCTAACAGAACTTCATTATAAACTTCCAACATCACTGTGCTTAATATAGCTTTGAATAGTTTATATCTTTCTATCAATACACTCCTGTCATTAGTTCCAATCCACTACATTTTTGTGATTGCAACTACATCATACCTACTTCTCTCGTGTATTAGTATTTCAAGTTCACCCTGTTTGTTCCCTAAACCGAGTGTTAGTGTATAGGCATTTAACTTCTTTGTGGCTGAACCCAGGTCTGCTTCTTACATTTACTTTGGTTCTGAGTTTTTGTTTTTTTCTCTTCACTCCCTATCTTTTTATTTGATTGGTTGTCTAGTTCTATTTACTTGGAATTAGATCCTAAAGGTTGTAAAACTTGTTTACCCTTCTGCTTTAATTTTAGTTTAAAGCTTTTCTGATAAGGTGAATCAGTTGTTTTCCAAATATGTTCTTCCCGGTTCTGGTGAGGGGCACTTCATCACTTGCCAGGAGCTCTTCATGTAAGGTAATGCAGACCACGATCTAAAAATCCAAAGTTCTGTTGATGACACAAATTTTTAAATCAATGGTTTGTTTCTAAAATCCTATGCTTCTTCATTGAACATAGGCCTCTTGTTGGAAGTATAAATAAAAACACCATTTGTGCTCCTAATTCCTTAACTTTCTTCCCTAGTTTTTCTTAATCTTTCGTTTTTATTTTCAGGTTCGTGGTTGTCATTTGTCCCCACGTGTAGAAGAAAGGGGTGGTAATCTATGGGGTTTTATTATTTTAGTTAGATTCTCAGTCACCTCTATGATTTTTGCTCCATACTTCTGAAAACATTATTAAAACAATTGTTCAGCTACAGAGGAGCTTCACAGGGATGGACTGGAATAGGGGTATTGCTCTTGGTTGTTGTTTCCTTTTATAAGTGATATAATTCCATTGGTTTTTCTCTTTAGATTCATATATCGCGTCATTTTTTGGAAGCTGTTTGTTCTCTATTGTGTTCAATTTGGCATAGTGTTCTCACTTAGCTTGGGGTTTTTGTTTTTGTAAGTTGAATTTTAGAGTGGCTAGAGTTGCTTCTAGACTCTTAACTTTTTCTTCTTTTCAATTAATTTCAATTAATTTATTAAATTAATTTAATTAATTTATTAAATTAATTGAATTAAATTAATTAAATTCAATTAATTTATATTCGGTACATACATAATTTGGGTCTTCTATGAACATAACCTCAAACATACAACATATCTTGCAAGTCACAACATCAGCCATTAGTTTGTTTGCTTTTTAATAATTTTTTAAAACATTAAATTTAAACTTTTAAAAATAAAAAAGTTAAAAATGTAAAATTTTAAATCTGAAGTATTTAAATGTTTGTGAATCTTTTTTATTCAAAATTTCTGCATAAATATAATTTAAAATGTGTTCTGTTCTTGTGAATTGTCCCAATTAAGTCCAGCCATGAGCAGACCAATGCTAGTTCACAGAGCAATGGCCAAAGAAGGCACTTGAAAATTTCTCAGTCTAAATAAATCCAAGAGGCAAACTTAAGTCCACAACACAAGAGAGCTAATGAGGCAGGAAAAGTCCAGAGTTTCAAAGGCAGGATTCAAATCAAGGCATGATGTCAATCTAAAGCAGGGGTGTCAAAATCAAGGCCCACGGGCTGGATCTGGCCCTTGGAGTGCTTAGATCTGGCCTGAGGGACCACCCTGGAAACAGCAAGGGACCAGCCCATGGTGCCTCTGCCACTGAAAACAGAGCACAGGAGGACAAGCTGTTTTCTCGGGCAGAGGGTTGCAGGAGGCTGTCACACCCAAAAATGGAGCCCAGAAGGGCTATGTACTGCCCTCATGAGCTCAATTTTCGCTGGCAGAAGGATGCAGGAGGCTGTTGCAGATGGAAATGGGAGCTCTGGGGCCCATTTTCACTGGCAGCGCTTGGGTCACTGTAGGTGCCCCCGACATAAGTGACGTCAAGCTAACGATGGCCACCACGCCCCTGCCGAGGTCAAACACAACCCTGATGTGGGCCCTTAATGAAATCTAAAGCGAGGAAAGAATCACAATGACCAGAAAACTCACAGCTAGGAAACAAACACATTGTTCCCAGCATCGCTTCCATCCATCTGCTGTGCTAAATAGCTAGCTTCAGGGGTGGGATGCTATCGGTTCAGCCTGGTTCTATAGAACCGGTAGCTCCGAAGAGCAGCTGACACTCAACCAGTTTGCTGCAACGATCTTCTGGTTGTGTTTGGCCCATTCACGCGCCCGGGTTCTAGGCTGTGCTTTATTCCCTGTTTTTTCCTCCTCAGTTGCTTTGCGTGGAACAGCTGAGTGCTGCTCATCAGCTGCAGCAGGTCACTGCTTGCTGGACCCATTAATTTGTAAGTAATGTGCATGCGCGTGTAGTGTGCACGCACATGCAGTGTGCATTTGAAGTGCATGCGCGCAAAGTGAACCGGTTGTTATGCCAGTAGGATCCCAGGCTAGCTTCCGATGCAATTCATCAAGGGCAGAGCTTTCTCCTCATGAGTAGTCTGGCTGTCCATCTCTAGTCCTGCCTTTTCTCTGCCCTACGTGTTCTTGGATCAGGAGCAGAAGGCAGTTCCTCTTCCTCTTCAATGACCTGCATGCTTTCCCCACCTGGAGCCTCTTCCAAATCCTTCATAGATAGCTGCTCAGAGCCATCAATCAACTCAGCTCCTGACATGCAAGGAACTGGTTCATTCTCCCCTTAGCTGACATCAAGAGAGGTATCTGGGGAGTTATCACAGTTCTCCACATAAGCTCTAAAATTATGCAAAGAAAACCCAATTAAACAAATGAGTCAAAAACATTATACAGGTTCATTTATTTACTGACAAAAATTATTTAAAACTATCTATTTCTGTGTGGCAAAAGTACATACACCAATAGGATTATCAGTTTCTTTAAAGGGGAAATTAAGAGTTTCCATATCTTGATAGTAACCACTTGTGAGTGTGGGAGGGTTAGGGTTAGGTTTCTGTTTGTGTGGAAAACAGATAACATTTTAAGTCATATTTATGCAGAAATATCAAAGATTCAAAAGGCTTCACAAAGTTTTTGAATGCATCCTTTAATATTACTTACAGAAAAAAAGAACACATAAAATATTATTTTTTGGTTGAAATAACTATTTATGTATGTTATTTCTTTTTCACAATGTATGTATCACTATTACTGCTACTTCTGTGCTTTTCTTTTTTCTTTTTGTGTTATTTAAAAAGCAACAAAAAATAAAAAAAGGGTAAAAATAAATTCAAAATTTAAGGACTCACATTTTTAATCAATCTTTTAATTCTTTAATAGTAGAAAGTTTTTATTAGAAATAAATACTTTATAAAATAAATAAAATAATATTTAAAATACAGAATTCAGAAGGAACCAAGATATTTGCAGCTTGACACAGATATTGTAAAAAACCTGGAATTAAACAATTTAAAAACTGGAAATGCAGCAATATATCCTTTTTAAGTACTGTGAGAAGTACATGGTATCGTCCTTGATTGGAATACAATCATTTCAATACTATACAGAATTTTAGTCATAAATTTAAACTTTTAAACGTTTTCTAACACAGGTAGTCCTTGACTTACAACAGTTCAGTTACTGACCATCTAAAGATACAATGACACTGAAAAAATGACTTATAACCATTTTTTATAGTTATGACTATTGCAACATCATGTGATTTATCACGGTTGACAACTTACTCCCATTTTTGAAGATTTCAGTGTTCCAGTGTGATTACCTTTTGCAACCTTCTGACAAGCAAGTCACTGGGGAAGCCAGATTCACTTAACAAACTAAACAACTGTAGTGATTCATTTAACAAATGTGACAAGAAAAGTCATAAAATGGGGCAAAACTCACTTAACAAATTTCTTACTTAGCAACATAAATTTTGGGCTCAATTGTGGTTGTAAGTTCAGGACTACCTATATAGCAAATATTTTGGTATTGTATTGCAATATATAGTAAGAAATTGTGTAATTCTCCCTCTTCTACCAATTGTATCAAACATTCAAAAGGTTTCACAAACTTTGAAGTATCACTGTGTAAATGAATCCTTTAATAATATATTTAAACTCTAAAACAGGCAGAATTGGGTAGTTAGAATAGTACCAAGAAGATCTGTGAGTAAACTACCACTGAATTGTATCTAGCAGTAGTAGATACTAGTCATCTTACCAAATTGTATATCAATGGGCAAAATGATTGAGCGTTCTTTCACAACTTAACGGATATGTTAAATCAATAATATTTAACTGCATTAATAGCAGATATTTTTATCAATATTGATCTTTAGTCCATTTGCAAAAGCTTTTGGCTCAGAGAAGAAAAGCCTTTGGAGTGCAATCCCATGCTCCTCCAGACTCACTGAGGCTGCCTGATGCTTCAAAACTGGATCTGGTGTCTTGCACAGGCAGACTTGGTAAGTCAATGATGCTGAGCAGGGCATGTTCTTTCCATTCCGCCTCTGCTCTCACTGCTTCCTGTGTTGGGAACATCAGGAGCAGACAGCTTGGTGGTCTGGCTAAGGGATGGGGAGATGGGGGTTGTACAAGTGGCAGGCTGGCCTGCACATGCTGCGTGCAGCTCCACTCGCACAAGCCTTTGGGTCAATGCTTGCACAAATGGAGCTGTGCATGTGCATACATGCACTGGGACGTTTCTCATGTGGCCTGATTCAAAATACGCCACAGCCTGGTAGTGGGTTTGGCCCAGGGGTTGGGACCTCTGTCCTAAAACTTCATTGATTAATTGATTGGTCCTTTCTTATAAAATGCTTGAAAGTTTTAACAAGCCTGTTTTGTAAATCCAATACAGGAAAATTATTCTGATAACTCACTTGGTTTGTTATCTGTATATTCATTTTAATTATTAAGACTTCATCAACTTTCTTCAATGAATCCAATATTAAAATATTTGGCTTCATTCTTAATTGAATTGATTGAAGATTGAAAACAACTCACCACTGGTCATAATGCACTGACTATGGTTTGGGCAAGATGGCTGTTCCCTTATTCTTCCAGAGCTCTAAACTGCGGACTGTCGTCTTTCACTTTTCTCATGAGGACAAACTGTCTGTGGGTGAGGACAAGTCCCTCCTTGTCTAGAGAAGTATTACAAAGAACCAGTTTACTTGCTAGCTCTTCATTCTGCTACAATTATCACCTCCACTTTTAGCTGAGCCATTTTCAGTTCGCCATTTCTTAACTGAAATTTCTATGAATATTTCCCTTGTTATTTCTATGACAAAACTACAGTGTTCTTGCACAAAACATGGATTGAAGAATTAGTTATGAAATCAGCTAGACAACAAAAGATACCATAGGAATTGCAATGGTATTATAGTAATTTCTATTGTAATAAGACTTTTTAAAAATACATTTCTCTAGTTCTCCCTGGTTTTTTTCCTTGAAACTCAATTTTCAACTTCCTTGAAAATCACTTTTTATTATTTTGATTCAAGGCTGTCCATTAATTACAGCCTTCCAGACTATTCTCACTTCTGCTTAATTGATGCATAGGTTAGCATGGTGACTCAGTGGTTTTAAGATGCTGAGCTTATGGCCTGGAAAACTAGCAGTTCAGATTCAAGGCCCCAAAACCACACAATGAGGTGAGCTCCCATCCTCACCCCAGCTCCTGTCACCTAGCAGTTTGAAAGCATGCAAAAGCGAGTAGATAAATAGGCACCACTTTAGTAAGAAGATAACAACACCAAAGTGTTAAGTCATGCTGGCCACATGACCGCAGAAATGTCTTTGGACAACACTGGTTCAATGGCCTTGAAGCGGAGGTGAGCATCCCCTAAAGTCAGTCATGACAAATGGAGTAAAATCTGTAATGATTTCTTTTTTAAATCTAATTGATGTGTACTTTAGAAAATCACAGATTTTACAAATGTGAAATAATTAGCAGCAAGGATATCAATTTATAAATTATTTCATTTGAACAATTTTGCATCTTCATTTTTTTCAATTTAGTTTATTTCCTTTTTAACATTTTTTCAAGTCATGTAAGCATTAAATAAGAAATTACATAAGAAAAAAATCCATATTTTAACAATGTCATCACTAGTCATTACTAGACTTTTTGATTAGTTTTATTAGTTATTTCCTTAATAGGAAATCTGGATTTTATCTTTACATTTTTATCTCACTCTCTCTCTTTCTCCCTCTCTGTGTGTGCCTGTGTATGTCCACATACCTACTAAATACCTACTAATGTATCACACATGCTTTAACATGAGTATTAATGTAAATAAATGATTAAATGCAGCCCCAAAGTTATATTTTAAAAGCTTCTATAAGAAAGGCTGGTTATAAAGCTAACAAATAGATGAATGAATATTTACCAATAAATCTTCAAAGGCATCTGCAATAGAGCAAGTAATTAATTTGTTGGACTCACAAGTACAGCACTGTAAATTTTAGAGGCACCCATAAAAATACAAAGGAGTATGGGTCCTATGATGGCTCCTTCTAGTCCCAGGTAATATGTTCCACCAGCTATTGCAAGTCCTGTCAGATAAGGATGACCTCCTCTGCAATCAAATAATAAATGAAATTACTGCAATGTCATTTAAGAACCATCACTGGAAAGCTGATTTTATATGTTGAGTTATCAAAAGACACAAAAAGAAATAAGTTAATATCTAATCACAAGCAAAGACATTTCTGTGCAGACAGACAAACACGTACTGTACAGAAAAGAGAAAAATAGAGTTTGAAACATGGTAAAGGTTCTAGGTGAGTAATGTTGAAAAAAATCACGTTTAAGCCATTCTTCTATTAAGGAATTTTTCCCCTACATGTCACATTTGTCCCTCAGGAAATATGCCAGTTATGAAGGAAATCAGAACTACTGTATACTTATATTCTCTCCAGTGATATTCTTTCCACTCCACACATCCTATGCTGTCTTTTGTTGAATAGAAGAACACTTTATAAATTTTCTATTTCCTGAAAATACTCTAATCAATAATTAGTATATGATTTTGAAAATGATCACATATTTTAGAGTGTGTATCTATGCTTATTTTTCTTTAACGTTATGTTTAATAAAGAAACCAATATTGACATAAATAATTCATCTAAATATTTCTGGACATTGATTGACCTGTTAGAATTTTTTTCAATATAGTAAAGAAAACAAATTAAAATATTCACCCAGATATATCCAAATAGATTGCTGTATCCACAAAGTAAGTTGGCAATAGATGACAAATGAAGAGAAGCATAGCTTTATATCCTTTTCCTTGATAAAGCCAAAGATCTAGAACTGCAGGCGCAGTTGCCCAGTATGTTCCCAAAAATGGAACTACTCCAAGAATAGCAGCCAGAGCTAAGAAGAGATGAGGTTTGGAGTTAGAAAAGAAAATGTAACGTTTGCAATTAATTATTTAGGAATGTAATTCCACAAATATTTTGCAACTTTATATCTCATACCACTATTTAAATTCAAAGGGAATTTAAATAGAATATAAGAAAGATAAAAGAGTTTATAATTACATTGCTTATAAAACAAAGTATGATACATCTTGAATTTCAATGCTACTGGATCAGTAATCAAGAATTAAGACAGCATAACCTAGTACCATATTACATGAGAAATAGTTATGATAGAAGTAACAAAATGCTACAAGTTGAATTAGATGATCATAATTTATATTCAAGGCAGCACCAGAACAAGAATAGTTATAATGGAAATCTCTTGCCCATTCCTCCTCTGCAAATCCTTGTGCTTTTGGGTGCTTCTTCAGTTAAAGCAGGAGTCTCCAAACTGAAGTCTACGGGCTACGTCAGGCTGACTGGAAGGTTCCTTCCTTTCACCAGTTCATCCCATGTGCTGTGCTCCAATCCTTTCCAAATAGCAGAGGAAAAGAAAGCAGGGCTGCTGCGTTCACCACTGTTTGGAAAGGAAGGTAGGAATTTTTTTTATTTCTCTGACGCTAGGGTTGTGAGCCAGCTGTATGGTTGCTAAAGAGGAAGGGGAAGCACCTTCCCCTTTAATATTTCCAACCATTGGGCAGATTCTCATTTAATGTAAATCTGTAAAATTTAGGTAAATAAAATTTATTGACAAATAGAATAGCTTTCTTTTCTCATTTGTAATTATTAATTTATTAGGAATGAATGAAAGCTTGTAAGAGTAAACTCCTGGCCCAGTTACCAACCAGGATTGGATTACTTTGTTATTTCTTCAGAGTATTTACTAAGGACTGATATTTTTCTTGTATCATTTATCTGTGCAAGCATGTCATCATTTTTTCATATTTTGTCACTTTCTTTTTTGCTACTGTTATGAATCATATCACATTGAGCAAAATAAAACACGTTCAATTAAATTTTATTCACTTATTTTTAAAATTGATTTTTTTTCCCCTGGCCCTCAATGTTTGCAAAATGTCCAATATGGTCCTCAGACTGAAAAGTTTGGAGTTCCCTTGAGTTAAGAATCCCAAGAAATTCTGAAATATGACTCAATTCTAGAAGGGACAGCTAGCAACTAAGACTACATTATTTCTCTCCTTTTAAAAAGTTTGCTCCATATTTTATGTATTTTTTGAAAAATATCTACACCTTTTCACCAGTAAAAAAGGCAGCCAATTTAATTCTTTTATTTATTTATTCCTTTATTTTCTTTCTTTAAAAACTTCACTGGAGGTTTTTAAGAAGAGATTGGACAGTCTTTAGTCTGGAATATTATAGAGTCTCCTGCTTTATCTGGGTATTGGATTAGAAGACCTCTAAGGTCCCTTCAAACTGTTATTCTGTAATTCTATATTTTTCCACACAGATGATACAAATGATTCCATTGAGTCTAGACTTTCTTAGTTGAACTTCCCTTCTACTAGTAAGCTTTATTTTATGACAACCTTGTACCACCGAGTTATCACAATCGTTTTGACATGCATATCAAGGGGATAAAGAGATTTAATTACATTGATAGATCCTGAACTATAATTAAATGAAAAAGGAGACATTAATCAGAAAATGGAAGAAATTGCTAGGAAACTCTACGAAATCATTACAATCTTTTATATTTAAAATTACAATTACAGTTAAGAAATCCGAAGAGAATGGCTCAAATCAACATGATGAATTAGATCTCAATAAGTTTAGTAGTGTATTACATTGCTTGGAAAAAAACACATTTCTGCCATAAGTACTCTTGATTCTTGACTCTCTTCTAGTGAGGAAGCTTGCAAGGACCTAAGGCTGCTGCTGCAGGCAATGAGCTCAGTGCTGATCCTTTGCTGTGCTCTTCTCTGGTGTTGAGTGTCTTGGGAAGGCTGATGCTTGACAGGGATCCTCCCTGCCTGAAAGAAGAGGATCTTCTCCATTTAAGGTCTGTCTTTGCTTTTCTTGATATCAATAGCTGAACAAAATTATGGGAACATCTTTGTCCTGACTTAACCCCAGCCTATCCCAGTTGATCCCTGGTCCAAGAAATTGTAATGGTAATTTTTTTAAAAAAAGTTTTTCCCTTTTAAGTAAAATAGAATAAAATAACAACTGAAACAATGATACTACTCTTAATATAAGGGGACTTTGTTGCTAATGAATAAAAATACCCTGCATATGTTTTAAAAGGCAGATATGAATTTATTTTAAATCAGTTTTATATGCACCCAGGAAAAGAAGTATTTTAATATCTTCTTAAACTCCAAGTAGCTGAGCCTAGTAAACCCTATTTCATAGAGCCAGAGGACAAGAGGCTTTTAAGTATGATGTGGCTATTCAAATACATGCTAGAACCAAACGACACTGCTCTAATACATTCTTTTTTTTCTTGCACTTTTATCACTTCAGTTGTTATGGGGTCTGATAGTTTAAGCAGATAAAAGGTGAATGTTATCTATCATTGGAGAGATTCAGATTTCATCTGATCAATATCGAGTTTCCTGCTTGAACAAGGGGTTGGACTATAACAGCGGTCGCCAGCCAGTGGAACGGACCGAGAAAATTTTGGTGGTCCGCAGAGAAATGTCACTCCCACCAACGTCAGCAAGCCACCGTCAGTCAAAATTCATATTAGTGGTCCCCAGGATTTAAAATTATGAGTTTAGTGGTCCCTGGGGTCCAAAAGTTTGGCAACCCCTGGACTAGAAGACCTCCAAAGTCCCTTCTAACTCTATTATTCTGTTATTCCTTAATGTAAGGATTTATATATTTTGTATGATGTAGGATTCAATACTGAATATTATGCTAAAGTTCAGATAAAATGTTAAAACTTACCAAAATGGAACATGATCGTTAGATATTAACATAAACACAAACATTCAAACATTGTTCTCACCTGAGGGAATGAAGACAATGTTTATTCCAAAGATGGTATGAGTCAGCCAGGTATATAGGCCATAGAACCCAGCCATTTTGAGAGATGCATCAAATACCCCTCTGGAAGAATGTAAAAGAATGTAAAAGCCATGTAAAAATGCTATCTCAGACTGCAATATAAATGTTTACTTAGATAATAAGTAAGATAAGAGCCGTGTTGGCGCAGTGATTAGAATGCAATACTGCAGGCTACTTCTGCTAACTACCAGCTGCCAACAGTTCAGCAGTTCGAGCCTCACCACTTCCACATTGACACATCCTTCCATCCTTCCAAGATTGGTAAAATGGGGACCCAGATTGTTGGGGGCAATATGCTGACTCTGTAAACAGCTTAGAGGGGGCTGTAAAGCATTGGTGAAATGGTATATAAGTCTAAGTTCTACTGCTATTGCTTTTGCTAATAAGTACTTATCAATTCCTTCCAGTTAAAAGCTATTTGCTATACATTTGCTTATGAATAAAAATAAATTCATTGTCAGCAAAAAAAGAACACATAAAATGTGTTCTCTTTTGCTGACTGTTTTATGTTTTAATTTTTTTCTTTTTTGGCAATGTATGCATCACCATTACCATTTCCTTTGCGTTTGCTCTTTTTTTTCTTTTTTTGGTGTTATTAATTAAAAAGCAATAAAAAAATGTAAAAGATAAAAATACATTTAAAGGACTCACATTTTAATCAGTCCTTTAATTCCTTATAGTAGAAACTTTTAAATAGAAATGAGGAATAAAATAATATTTAAACTACTGAATCCAGAAGGAACCAAGACAGTGTTTGCAATTTGGCATAGATATAGTGAAAAATAAAAATTAAACAATTTAAAAATCAGAAATGGAACAACACATCCTTTTTAAGTACTGTGATAACTACATGGTACTTTTCTCTATGGAATATAATCTGTTCAATAAATTTAAATGACAGAATTAAACTTTTAAAAGTTTTCTAATATAACAAATACTTTGGTAATCAGCATTGCAATAAATAATAAGAAATTATGTAGTGCTCCCTTTTCTATCAATTGTAATAATGTTTATTTAACTTTTATGTTGTAAATATTTTTAAAAACCTAGAAGCACCATAACCACTCTAATTTGTGGAAAGCATATTAAGTTTAGTAGTACTGCAAAAGGATTCCAGCAATATTGTATATTTTACATACTTTAACTACCCAGATATCAACTGAGAGACAAACTCTGTAGCCAGTGGGAGATTAAACAGATTCCTAACCAACCTAGCTGACAACTTTGTCATCCAAAAGGTAGAGGAGGGAAGTAGAGGAAAAGGTATACTGTAAGAATTAGTAAGCTAATTTTTACTAATACAGAAGAAATTATAGGGAGTTGAAGTTGTTAGAACTTTGGGTGAAAGTGACTGTGTCATACTGGAATTCAATATAATACAAATACAAGCAATAATCCAACCAGTGTCTTACTCTATAAAAGAACTGATTTTAAAGAGAGAGAGAGAGAGAGAGAGAGAGACTAGGAAAGATTCCATGGATGAAAATCCTAAAGGGGAAAGCAACTCAAGAAGTGCGGGACATTCTGAAAAATATGATCATAAAAGCCCAGTCTATCACAATACCACTGAAAAAGAAAAACGAGAAATTCAAGAACAAACCAGCATGGTTGCACAAAGATCTCTTTAATAAACTGAAACACAAAAAAAGACAAGTACAAAAAAATGGAAAAAGGAACATATAATTAAGGCAGAATTTCAGCAGATAGCCAGAACCTGCAAAGACGAAGTCAGGAAATCAAAGGCTCAGATTAAACAAAGACTTGCAACAAAAGTTAAAGATACAAAAAAAGTTTATTTAAAATATTAATAATAAGAAAAATGTCAAGGAAACAGTTGGTCCATTAAAGAGAGATAGCAAGGAAATAACAGGCAATAGGGAGAAAGCAGAGCTGCTTAAATCATTTTTTGCATCAGTCTTCACACAAAAAGAAACTATAGCCCAACATATCCAAAAACTATTATAAAAGACAGACAAGAAATAAACATTAGAATAAGTACAAAAATGGTAAGAGAACACCTATCAGATCTTGACGAATATAAATCACTGGGACATGGCAGATTACATTCCAGAGTTCTGAAAAAGCTGGCAGATGTTATTTCAGAACCATTGTACCATATATTTCAAAAATCCTGGAACACTGGGGAAGTACCTCATGATTGGAAAAGGGCTCATGTGGTTCCCATCTTCAAGTAAGGAAAAAAAATGAGACCCAAAAAACTACAGACCAATCAGCATAACAACATTACCTGGGAAGACCCTGGTAAAAATAATAAAAAAACAGATTTGTGAACATCTAGAAACAAAGTTATGACTAGTTGCCAGTACAGGTTTGTTAAAAATAGATCATACCAAACCAATCTTATTTCAGTTTTTGATAGAGTGACTAAATTAGTAGACGAGTAAAATACTGTCGACAAGGTATACTTAAGATTTCAGTAAGACATTCAACAAAGTAGATAACAACCTACTTCTTGGTAAGCTATAAAAATGTGGAATAGATAACATCACCACCAGATGGATTTGTAGCTGGCTGACAAACCGTACTCAATGAGTAATTCTTAATGGTTTCTACATGGAGGGAAGTAAGCAGTGGGGTACCCCAAATTCCATTTTAAGACCAATACTCTTTAGTATCTTCATAAACAATCTAGACCGGGGTATTGAAGGGGATCTCATAAAATTTACAGATGATACTAAGGTGGTAGGAATAGCCAACACCCCAGAAGATAAGCTTAAAATCCAAAAAGATCTTGACAGACGTGAACATTGGTCCCTATCTAACAAAATGACATTCAAGTTAGATAAAAGTAAGGTTTTACAGTTAGGCCCTTCAACATCTTCATAAATGACTTAAATAAGGGAATGAAAGGGGAACTCATCAAATTTGCAAATGACATTAAGTTTGCAGGTATAGCCAACATCCCAGAAGCCCAGCTCAGGATCCAAAAAGATCTTGACATACTTGAACTATGGGCCCTATCCAACAAAAGGAATTTTGATGTGTAGAAAAGCAAAGTTTTACATTTAGGCAGGAAAAACCAAAGGTATAAGATGAGACCTGGCTCAAAAACAGTAACTATGAGAGGGACCTTAGAGTCCTTGTGGGTGATCACTTAAACCTGAGTTAGCAATATGCGGCAGCAGTCAAAAAAAATAATACAATGCTTGGTTGTACAAACAGAGGCATAGAATCAAAATCACGTGAAGTATTAATACCACTTTATCAATCCTTAGCAAGACCATAGCTGTCACATTACAAAAAAAAAATTGAGATTCTGGAAAAAATGCAAAGAGCAACTAAGACGATTAAAGACCTGGAGACTAAAACGTATGAAGAACAGTTGCAGGATTTGGGTTTGGCACATGAAAGCAGTATTCCAGTATTTGAGAGGTTGCCACAAAGAGAAGGGCGTCAACATACTTTTCAAAGCACCAGAGAACAGGATAAGAAACAATGGATGGAAACTTAGCAAGGAGAGAAGCAAATTGGAATTAAGGAGAAACTTCCTAACAGTGAGAACAATTAATCAATGAAACAGCTTGCCTTCAGAAATCATGGGCACTTCATCACTGGAGGTTTAACTTCATCATTGTTAAATTCTGTTTTGGATGCAATGTTTAGAATTACAGAATAAAAATCAAGTTGTTTTGGAAAAGAAACTTGACTATTAGTGATATTAGTATCTGTGGTTGATTTTTTTCAAACAAAACCCAACCAATCAAACATCTACAGCTAAAAGACCACTCATATCATTAAACATAATTATTTGTGATTAATATGGAAAAAATGGAACAAATTAACAAAAAAAAAGTTCTTAAACAGAAATTACTCTTGAGCAACAGTTAACAATTTCCAGGCCAAAATAATAAATATTTTCCAAAATTAATTATCCTCTATCAAGAAACATAACCTTCAAGAATTTTAACAAACAGCCTGTGTGCATGCACTCATGTGAAAATATCACACACACTAAATTGCACTGAAGCCGTGACAACATGCAACTTAATAATGTGCAATATCACCACCAGAGCAAGCAGGATGGGAACTTCAAAGAGGAAGGGTTTGGTGCATTCAAAATGAAAGAGCATGCTACTTTGGAAAGGACAGTATTTCACATAGAAGATATTCATGCAATTCAGAAATATGTAATTTGAATAATTTCGGCCATTGTCATCAAGAAAATGAGGATGATTATAAGCATTTTGCTAGCTTTAAAAATAAGGCTGTTCAAACTACATTTTTACAAATTAGTAACAAAAAGATACTCTATACATCAGTGATGGTTGAACATATAATGTGAAAATTGAGAGAGAAGAGGGCATGCTTTTGTGCTGTTTTCAGATACTGCAGAGGCTGCAGAAGAGAATTCTCCAAAGCCACATCAAGAGAGAAGGCTTATTGTGACCTAGATAAACCTTAGGTAAGCCACAGGGGCCTGTCAATACAACGTCAATACACATTTTTGCCTGCAAGTAAGTGGTATGCAGCGAATCTTGGGAGTGCTGGGCCACAGGACAATTGCATTATTCCTCAAGGCATCTTGGGGAATGGCACTTCCCGAGTGCCACTGTTCAGAGTGGCCTAGATAGGGAAGCGATAGAAAATTGTTTTCTTTTGTTCAATGTCCGTGTTTAGGCATGTGTCTTTGTGTGTGTGATATAACACCAGTGAAGTTAAGCATTTTCTAAATTTTTGACATGCTGAGCCAATAGGTTTACCATCGTGGTTGAATCACCAAGAATATATTTTTTGACTAAAAACATTCAGATAGAAGTTTACCTGTATCTAAAGATCATCAGTTCCCTTTGAACTAATTACTGTTTGATGGCACAACCTATCTCACTTGTACTTTTTTTTTTTTTACTCCTGATGACTGACCCAAGGCTACCCAGCTGACTTCATGTCAAGGCAGGAGTAGAACTCACAGTTTCCTGATTTGTAGCTAATCTCATTGGGATAAATATATAGAATAGAATAACAGAGTTGGAAGGGACCTTGCAGGTCTTCTAGTCCAACCCTCTGCCTAGGCAGGAAACCCTACACCAGACAAATGGTTATCCAACATCTTTTTAAAAACTTCCAGTGTTGGAGCATTCACAACTTCTGAAGGCAAGTTGTTCCACGATTATTTGTTCTAACTGTCAGGAAATTTCTCCTTGGTTCCAAGTTGTTTCTCTCCTTGATTAGTTTCCACCCATTGGTTCTTGTCGTGCCTTCAGGTACTTTGGAGAACAGCTTGACTCCCTCTTCTTTGTTGCAGCCCCTGAGATATTGGAACAATGCTATCATGTTTCCCCTAGTTGTTCTTTTTATTAGACTAGACATCAATGGTGGTATTCTACCGGTTCGGCCCAGTTCTGGCAAGCCAGTAGCAGCGATGAGCAGTGGAGACCAAATCAATTCTCTCCACTGCTCTGCTGTTGGGCCCACCTGTCCACCCGGGCTCTCATACTCACTTTTATCTGCTGAATTTGAAGCGCAGCTGCTTTGCACGGCATAGAATAGTGCCGTGTGGCAGCTGCTCAAGCAACCAGCATCATGCAGGCTTGCAGGAGGCGAGTTAGAATGCCTCTGCGCTAGCGCAAAGTGTGCATTTGGCACACGCATGCATGCAAAGTGTGTGCACGTGTGCAAAGCATGCTCACCAAGCCATGCCCACTGAACCGGTGGCAAAAATTTTGAATCCCACCACTTCTAGACATAGAGAGTTCCTGCAACCATTCTTCATGTTTTAGCCTCCAGTCCCCTAATAATCTTTGTTGCCTTCTCTAGAGCCTTCTCTATATTGAGAGAAGGCTCTAGAGAAGGCAACAAAGATTATGTGCTATGTTTACTGCCTATGCTATGTTTACTGTGCTATGTTTACTGCCTTGACCTCCTGGGGAAATGTGGAACATTAATATTTCAAAACACTGAACAAACACAAACATACATAAACATTGAATAAACACAAATACATGGGTGGCTATAGTTGGTTATGGAACAGATAAAGGTATTGTTCATTAAAGTAGCAAATATTAGCAAATTTGAGTATTATAAGGTTTTACTGATTTATTCAATGCATTTGATATACTGTATATAGAAGTTTATGATGCCTGTATTTTGGTGTTCAGTATATACTAGTCCATAAAATGAAGGGTTTAAATCAGCATGTGGCCACACAAATTCTCACATACGCAATGCTTATCATTTTAGGCAAATATTTCATTTCACTATGCATTTTTATTATTCAGAAGGGAGAGATGATGCAGTGCAGTTGTTTATTGGTTTAAGTTGGACTAAGAAGACAAAGTTTCAAGTCCCTTCTTGGCCAAGGAGCTCACTGTATGTCTAGTGAGTCAAACACTACTTCGGCTCAACACACCCCACCTTGTTGTTGACCTTTTATAGATAAAACTACAGGAAATTTTTATAAGAAAACCACAGAATGTAAATACAATCTATAGTTTTCTACACTTGGGAGTACAATTATCATATACTTGTCCCGTAAATAAAAATGTTAAATTTAAATTTGCCCAATTAGAGATATCTTTAAAAATCTGAAGACCGAATAAATAAACATACAGTAAATATATAATTGTCTTCTTTCTTCAAACACACAAATAATCTCTAATTTATCTGGACTTCAGATTGCATAGATATTGTTGTTGTTGGGAAGGTACTGCAATATGTTTCCTATTCAGATAGTTGAATGTGCTATTCATATGGGGCTCAAAATCCATTCATTTCATTTGTGATCTAGTTTATATATCATTCTAAAACATAATTTAGCTTGTTTGGTTTCAAGAATAGACTGTGTTCAGTATATATTCAGTATATATGTGAACCCATCATTTCCAAATTTATCAGTTTTACCTAGGAATTTGAACATTTTTTACAAGCAGCTCCAGACATACTAATATCAATATGCTATATTATATAGAATAAATTCTTCAGGACATGAAGGCAAAATTTATCATATAAAAATAATGCCTAAATATTATGCTTGACAAAATAAAGATATGGTGAACAAAAACGCTGAAGGGAAAGAATCTTTATATTTTAGAAAATAAATAACTTTTATTTTCTTCTGGATAAAAAATAAGGGGAAGTTAAATATCTAACTTGCAAAACAGAATTATTTTGAAAAGATTCTTTTGAGAAAATGAAAGCTAAGTAAAAATATAGCACGTTAATGGATAAATAAATAAAGTATAAAGTTCCTTTCTTAAGTTGAAGGAATTAATAAGTTTAGTTTAATACATTATGTAAAAGCAAGAAAAATCATAGGATTTCAGTTTTTTTCTAGGAATGTGGATGAAATGGAAAATAATTTCATTTTGAATTTGAGAACAAGTGTTCTGAGAGAACACAAATTGAAATAATTCAATAGCAGAATACAACTGAAATTGATTAAAAACAAATAATAGATTAAACGTACATTTACTGAATGATCAATACCAATAACCATCAATAATGACTTTGTGATTAATACTTTCTTTGGTCTAGGATAAGTTCTTTCTTCTGATTATAATGTAACCTTTACACAAACATTCTACTTAGATAGCCCCCTAAAACCAATAATCTGTCTAGCACCACAGTGATAAAACATAACTATAACAAAATAGACACCCTATTTTGACTCTATTACTAACATGGAATTTGACCTAGAGCTAAATACCTGAATTACAAAAGGCAACATCTGAATTGATCTCTTCAGAGGTAGCTTTACAGGTGAAACTCAAAAAATTAGAATATCGTGCAAAATTTCATTTATTTCAGTAATGCAACTTAAAAGGTGAAACTAATATATGAGATAGACCCATTACATGCAAAGCAAGATAGTTCAAGCCGTGATGTGTCATAATTGCGATGATTATGGCTTACAGCTCATGAAAACTCCAATTCCACAATCTCAGAAAATTAGAATATTACATGCAATCAATAAAACAAGGATTGTACATAGAACAATATCAGACCTCTGAAAAGTATAAGCATGCAAATGTACTCAGTACTTGGTTTGGGCCTTTTTGCAGCAATTACTGCCTCAATGCGGCGTGGCATGGAAGCTATCAGCCTGTGGCACTGCTGAGGTGCTATGGAAGACCAGGATGCTTCAATAGCGGCCTTCAGCTCTTCTGCATTGTTCGATCTCATGTCTCTCATCTTTACCTTGGCAATGCCCCGTAGATTCTCTATGGGGTTCAGGTCAGGCGAGTTTGCTGTCCAATCAAGCACAGTAATCCCACAGTCATTGAACCAAGTTTTGGTGCTTTTGGCAGTGTGGGCAGGTGCCAAGTCCCGCTGGAAAATGAAGTCAGCATCGCCATAAAGCTCGTATGCAGAAGAAGCATGAAGTGCTCCAAAATCTCCTGTAGATGGCAGCGTTGACCTTGGACTTAATAAAGCACAGTGGACCAACACCTGCAGATGACATGACTCCCCAAATCAACAGACTGTGGAAACTTCACACTGGACTTCAAGCATCTTGCAATGTGTGCCTCTCCATTCTTCCTCCAAACTCTGGGTCCTAAGTTTCCAAATGAGATGCAAACATTGCTCTCATCAAAAAAGAGGACTTTGGACCACTGAGCAACAGATCAGTTCTTTTTTTCTTTAGCCCAGGTAAGACACTTCTGACAAATACGACATTTGACGCCCATGTCCAGGATCCATCTGTGTATGGTGGCTCTTGATACACTGACTCCAGCCTCAGTCCACTCCTTGTGAAAGTCCCCAACACTTTTGAATGGCCTTTTCCTGACAATCCTCTCCAGACTGTGGTCAACCCTGCTGCTTGTGCAACTTTTTCTTCCACACTTTTCCCTTCCATATAACTTTCGATTAATGTGCTTTGATACAGCACTTTGGAAACATCCAACTTCTTTTGCAATTACCTTTTGAGGCTTTCCCTCCTTATGGAGGGTGTCAAATGATGGTTTTCTGCGCAACTGTCAGGTCAGCAGTCTTTCCCATGATTGTGCTTCCTACTGAACCAGACTGAGAGACCATTTAAAGGCTCAGGAACCCTATGCAGATGTTATGGCTTAATTAGCTGATTAGAGTGGGACACTTTGAGCCTAGAATATTGAACCTTTTCACAATATTTTAATTTTCTGAGATTGTGGATTTGGGGGTTTCATGAGCTGAAATAATCATAATCATCTCAATTATGTCATAATCATCTCAATTATGACAAATCACAGCTTGAACTATCTTGCTTTGCATGTAATGAGTCTATCTCATATATTAGTTTCACCTTTTAAGTTGCATTACTGAAATAAATGAACTTTTGCACAATATTCTAATTTTTTGAGTTTCACCTGTAGTTTACAATAATTGAAGGTGAGAGCCAGTTTGGTCTAATGTTTAAGGCACTAGGCTAGAAACCAAGAGACTGTTAGTTCTAATCCCACCTTCAACATGAAAGCTGGCTGGATAATATTGGGCTAGTCACTCTTCTCAGTTCATGATGTCAGTCAGGTTGATCAATTCCTATAGTGGAATATGTAAGCTAAATTCTCAGGAGGGAGGCAGTTCATTCCAGAGGAGCAAAAAAAAGAGGAAGCAAAGATTAAGTAGTTTGTGTGGGAGGAAAAGACTTAAAAGAGCTCCTCTTTATGAGTTATCAGAGTATGCTTTACTTTGGCAAGACTTCTTGGGATGAATCACATATTCATTGGATCTGGAAAGATTATCTATGCTATACTAACATTTAAAGTGACAATAAAGTTATTCAACGTCAGTGATAAATCATTGGATCTAATAAGATTATACTACACTAACAATAATACACATTTCGATAAATTAAATGTTGTACATGTATGTTACCATCTATGTGTGAAATTAGTCATTTTAGAGAATACCGAGGAAATATATAGAATGCCAAAATATGAACATCAAAGTATGAAATACTTAATATTTCACACATTTCCTAGGCATTCTATGCAATGGCAAAAGGCAAGCCTTTTGAGCTTTGGGAGGCTGAAAAATGGGCCTTTGGAAATACCAGAAGTGCCCGTTTTCAGCCTCTGGAGGGCCTCTGGAATCCCGGGGAGGCCATTTTTGCCCTCCTCCCTCAAGCCCCCGGGAGGGCAAAAATGGCCTTCCCCGGGCTCCAGAGGCCCTCCAGAGGCTGAAAATGGGCACTTTGGGTATTTCCAGAAGTCCCGTTTTTCAGCCTCCCAAGGCTGCAGAGGCTTCTCTTGAGCCTCTGGGAGGGCGAAAATGGCCTCAAATGGGCCGAAAATCAGCTGGGAGGCACACACGTGCACAGTGCAGTTAAGTTTGGCTGGGGCGTGCAAGCCCACACAAATGGCTCTGCGTGCTATCTGTGGCATGCGTGCCATAGATTCGCTATCATGGTACTAGCCCATACTTTGCTGTATGAGAATGGTAGAGCAAGCTGTAAGTGTCTGGGCAAGAATCATAGCATGTTGACATGCAATGATGATTCTATGAAAAATTATCTAAAGTATGAACCAATGTTCTAAAAACTGTGTTTTACTAATTTACAAAATTTAGTGAGCAATGTGAAAAAGGCTAAGATGACTACTTAGCCTACTACTAAGAAGAAGCCACAGTACTATTGGCTGCTAAACCACTATGTTGTGGTAGAAAACAAAAGTAAGTTGATTTATCCTGTAGAGAAGACATCAGTGCTATCCAGTTTTATATCATGGACTTTGAATTACTTAATATACTTCATGAAGCTCATTTGGCCATTGGCCATGGAGGATTTGATAGAACTTTCACCCAAGCATATGAACATTATTTGTCATGATACTGAACCTTTGTGAGCTGTGCCAGGAAAAAAAAAGATTTTTAAAAAGATGTGGTAAAGCCTATAGTTTTGTCAAGTCAATCTCATCCATCTTCAGCCCCATACTGACAGAGAATACAAGTTTATAATAGTGTGCCAAGATTGCCTAACTAAGTGTGTGGTTCTCAACGCTCTGACGTTAAAGAAAGCAGAAGTAACATACAATTTCATCCACATTTTTACATTGCTTGATACACCATTGATTCTACAATCTGGCAACAGCAGGGAATTTGCTAATAATGTGTTGAGCAGCCTAAGGAAGTATTGGTCAACTTTGAAGGTCATCAATGACAAGTCTCGCTACTCACAAAACCAGGATAGTGTCAAAAGAGCTTTTTGGAACATTGAAAATATTCTGTATACTTGGATGCAGGATAAAAAAAGCCTAACCAGTAGAATGAGAACCACATTTCATCCAATTTATGAAAACAGGGCCTTTCATTCTGGGATTAAGAGAACACCATATGGAGCTCTCTTTGGCCACAAAGCTAGTGGAGCTCACAATATCTTCCCTATCTCATGATGTTTTACAAGATAAACACACTAAGGAACAACTAGAAAAAATAATATAAAACATTCAAGCAATGCAAGAAGAAACATATCACCCTATGCAAGAGAGAGCCTACTGCACAAAACATCGATGAGATTATATTCCATGATGGAAGAAACAAAAGTTATGGTGAAGACATGGTTACTGAAGAGGCTTTCATTTCTGCTACCTGTAGTTCTGTTTAAAGGAAACCAGTGGTGCTCATATATGCAGAAACTGTCACCGAGATGTTCATGCCATCTGTCGGTATGCCAATAAAAACAATGGAGATGAGAAAATGTAAGATTATGTGGTTAAGGTTTTTAAGGGTTTCTAAGAAGATTTTTAGGAAGACACTGGACAGTCACTTGTCTGAAATGGTATTGGGTATCCTGCTTGAGCAGGGGGCTGGAATAGAAGACCTTCAAGGTCCCTTCCAGCTGTATTCTGATTAATTGATTGATCTCACTATACTCATGAGAAATAATTTATATATAGGACAAGAAAACATAGTTTAGATATAACATGGCTCCAAGTTGGTAAAGGAGTAACAGTTTCTTCCTATTCATTAAATCTATAGACTGAATATACACAAAGGGGACTGCTTTGGAAGAAAATGAGCATGCTTTTAAATTGGGAATGAATTGGGGCACACTGAAAAAATGGGACTAAAATTAAATATAAAGAATACATTAATGATTACATTCAGCCATTAAATATAGCCTATAATGTCAGTCTAAGTATAAAAAACAACTATTCTAAGAAACAACTTTTTAGAATTTCTTCAGACAAAATTTGAAATGCCCACTATTAGCTCATAGGGGAACAAAAAGTTGTTTTGATGTCTCTGGCTTCAGTCTAGGATTTTTGTACTAATGAAATTTTTTAAGCATTTTTATAAATAGGCAGGAAAAATTGTTGCAAGCCATGCATAATTCCATTAACTACTGTACCTTATGGCTTCCTCCACAGATTCACTGATTATGTTTGAAGATGCATCAGACTGCAACAAAGGGATCAAATTGATCACCCACTTCACTGGCTTATAGTATTCATCACTGGAACTTAAAAGGTAGAATAATGTGGTCAGGAATATCACCTGTAAAAGAGAAGAAAACAGGACTCAAAATTCAGAGTATTGTGAAAGAAAGAAAAATGAAGGAGAAGCAAATCTACTTCCAGCAAATAAATAATTTCTAAAACACATTATCAGAAACTGTTTTCCCCACATTGCCTCTTTCCTTTAGATGGAATCTTGGTCAGAGCTGTTCAGAGAGCACAATGAGATAGAATATTTCTTGGCACCCCATTTCTTTGGACTTTGAAAATACCATCTTTCCAAATGAATAAGTGTTTAACTCTCTATTAAAATCAGAGAAGGATACAGATAATGTGAGCATCATGTTTCTAAATTCATATTTTATTTATTTTATATATTTATATATTTTATATATTTTCAAAAGCTATTTGACATGGACTGTAGTGTACAATGTATATACTACTAAAGCTCTTATGCCTGTTTGTTTACAACCTTCAACTGGGCAAAAAGGTGCACCACAGAACAAGTTTTGAACCAAGATACCTCAACTTACAGAATACATCCAAAATCCAAAATCCATTGCTCCTTTGGGATAAAATTTGACAAAATTGTGTCTGCTACAGCACAACTGTGCCTTCTGACTAATCTTTTCAGAAAGCCACTGGTGTGTGGCATAAAGAAAATGGATTGGGTATATCCACACCCTCTTTTCCATCTCTCTCTGGTTCCTGCACCCAATTGGCTTGATATTTGAAACCTTTTAATGGTGGTAGCCAGTGAGGGAAAGATGAGAAAGGGTGGCTGCTGGTGAGATGGCTACTGGAGAGCACTGGCAGGCGATGGGTAAGCCCACTTCGTCCCTGAAGGGAGGAAGCCCTTGGAGACATGCTGGGATGAAGAATGGGAGTGCAATTTTCCTTACATCAGTGGTTCTCTGTTCACCCTTTTCCCCAGCAAAGTGGCAGGCAGTTCATCCAGTCAGTCAGGGGTAATGATGAGTGATTTCCAAATTTCCTGCCTGCTTCCTACAAGCAAAGTCATTGGGGAAGACATCAGAAAGTCAGAAATCACTCATTCTCCCTCTGTTTTTTTGCCTTCTGTGGTCATTCCTTTGATCCTCTCCTCCCAGAAAAGTGACAAGCATGATTTCCAAGTAACTAAAGAAGCTTGCAAGACATTGGAAGTTGCTCACACTGCCACTGTTTTTTTTTTTTTTGCCACCACGGTTATTCTGTTTCTCTGTTAAGATAAATGAAGTATCTTTAAAAGGATGACCCAATGTGTTACAGGTTGTCTAGTCAAAGACCACAATAAGGATTAGAATGAATGTCTATCTATGTGGAGAAAAAATAGAGCTTCTAGTACAGCAGATGCATAGCATTTTGAGGTAACAATACTTATATTGCAGTGGAGGAATTTACACTACCTCAAATATTTTTCTGCCTGAGATAAATAACATAGTGCACTTTTGCATTCCAAGTACACAAAATGAATGGAATAATAAAGGAATCATATGTGCCAGTCACTCTTTTCCAATCCAATCCATCTCACAAGATTGTTGTGGGGAAAATAGGAGGAAAAAGGTCTATTGGATATGTTTGCTGTCTTGAATTATTTGTAAAAATAATAAAGGCAGAATACAAATAAATAAAGAAATATCTTAAAAGCCTATAATGTATGAAACTACCCTATTTTTCTCATATTTTGCTATTAATGCATAATTTTGCAAAAAAGGTCACAAGAGAATTTGTACTAGATATCCAGGCCAAAGGTGTCCACATATTCTGCTCACTATAAATATCATGTTAAGTCCATACAAATAATGTAGTCATACTTACCAGTGAAAGAACAAAATTAAGAACTGCAGTGCTACTGTGGAAAAGGACTGTTACCAAAGTTGTAACTGTGGTGAAAAGAAGGGTAACATTATGACTCATCACTATCCAAAGGGATTCTAAGATCTATAAAAAGATGCAGAATTAGATGCATTATCATACAGCACAGGATATGGAATAATACATTTAACTTATAAGAAAACATACTTTGATTGACTCTAAGAGGGAAACCATTCTGGATGATCTGTTATTGAAATAGTTTAACTTACTGAGCAGAAAATTGGATTCAGTATCTTAAGCAGTCTTCCATTCATAAGCAGTTATGCATTTGTAACCTAAAGGCAAGACTAGTAAATAGTATATGCATACCTGCATAAATTACAATATGTTTTAAACATATAGGCCTAATCATTATTCATTTAAATTGCAATTTTATCCCTGTATTTATTTTAAAGAAAGACAATGTTTTTTTCTATAGCAATTTATCTTTGACCTCAGGTTCAAGAGTGGGGTCAGCTCGGTTTGCAGAACAGAAGCAGAATACACCATTTAAAATAGGGATTCTCCTGATTCACTACACATGCTCATAATCTAGACATGTAAAGGAAATACAAGGGAAATTCGAAAAATTAGAATACCGTGCAAAAGTTCATTTATTTCAGTAATGCAACTTAAAGATGAAACAAATATATGAGATAGACTCATTACATGCAAAGCAAGATAGTTCAAGCCATGATTGTTATAATTGTGATGATTATGTCTTACAGCTCATGAAAACCCCAAATCCACAACCTCAGAAGATTAGAATATTACATGCAATCAATAAAACAAGGATTGTACAATGAACAATATCGGACCTCTGAAAAGTATAAGCATGCATATGTACTCAGTACTTGGTTTGGGCCCCTTTTGCAGGAATTACTGCCTCAATGCAGTGTGGCATGGAAACTATCAGCCTGTGGCACTGCTGAGGTGTTATGGAAGACCAGGATGCTTCCTTAGCGGCCTTCAGCTCTTCTGCATTGTTCGGTCTCATGTCTCTCATCTTTCTCTTGGCAATGCCCCATAGATTCTCTATGGGGTTCAGGTCAGGCAAGTTTGCTATCCAATCAAGCACAGTAATCCCACAGTCACTGAACCAGGTTTTGGTGCTTTTGGCAGTGTGGGCAGGTGCCAAGTCCCGCTGGAAAATGAAATCAGCATCCCCATAAAGCTCGTCTGCAGAAGGAAGCATGAAGTGCTCCAAAATCTCCTGGTAGATGGCTGCGTTGACCCTGGACTTAATGAAGGACAGTGGACCAACATCAGCAGATGACATGGCTCCCCCCAAATCAACACAGACTGTGGAAACTTCACACTGGACTTCAAGCAGTGTTGTGCTTGAAATCCACACACTGGACTTGCAGTGTGTGCCTCTCCATTCTTTCTCCACTCTTCTTTAGCCCAGATAAGACACTTCTGATGTTTTTTGTTGTTCAGGAGCGGCTTGACAAGAGGAATATGACCTATGAAGCCCATGTCCAGGATCCATCTGTGTATGGTGGCTCTTGATGCACTGACTCCAGCCTCAGTCCACTCCTTGTGAAAGTCCCCAACACTTTTGAATGACCTTTTCCTGACAATCCTCTCCAGGCTGCGGTCATCCCTGCTGCTTGTGCACCTTTTTCCTTCCACACTTTTCCCTTCCACATAACTTTCTATTAATGTGCTTTGATACAGCACTTTGGGAACATCCAACTTCTTTTGCAATCACTTTTTGAGGCTGACAACCTTATGGAAGGTGTCAATGATAGTTTTCTGGACAACAGTCAGGGCAGCAGTCTTTCCCATGATTGTGCTTCCTACTGAACCAGACTGAGAGACCATTTAAAGAAACGCTTTGCAGGTGTTATGGCTTAATTAGCTGATTAGAGTGGGACACTTTGAGCTTAGAATATTGAACCTTTTTCACAATATTCTAATTTTTTGAGATTGTGGATTTGGGGTTTTCATGAGCTGTAAGACATAATCATCTCAATTATGACAAATCACGGTTTCACCTTTTAAGTTGCATTACTGAAATAAATTAACTTTTGCACGATATTCTAATTTTTCAAGTTTCCCCTGTAGTCTACTCTTTTTAACTTTTTAAAAAGTGTTAAGACCTACATATTATAGTAAATATAACTACTATCACCCTTCCCTTTATGCTATTTCCATATTGTTTTTATGCTTTTTCATTTTTGCTGTATCTGACTCAAAGGCACGTACATATGTAATTATATGTGACAGAGAATAGCTTGCATGTAGAAGGAGGTCAATACAGAGATAGTTTAAAAAAGAATAATGATAATGATGGAGCAAATTTAGGGTATTGAAGGCTAGGAATTCACAGGAGTCAGGAAAAACAGCAACTGAAGAAAAATAAGTAGACAGGAAAACATATTATAAGAACAACAAGCAGCACTTCAAAATTTTGATGAAGAGCCAAAAATGAATTTCAGATGCTGATTTTAATGAGGCCAAGAATTTTGCCACCCACGGTTATTCTGTTTCTCTGTTAAGATAAATGAAGTATGTTTAAAAGGACGACCCAATGTGTTACTACAATTCTATGCCTATCTGCTTTTATTTTTGTTAAAATGAATGAAATTACAAATTAGTATTTCCTGTTATATTTATTACAAAAACCATATACCGAAAGAAATGTTTCAATATTCTCATGAATAAAAGAAGCAATATCCTGCCAATCAAGCATGTCACTTGTCCAACTATGCTCACGATTTAAATGCTTTTTGTGACTTTTTTGTTGTCCAGAATGAGTTGTATTCTATAAAACAAAAGCAAAATATTATAAAACATTTCATGTATTGAATTTTACAAGACAAAAGGAACAAAGTACTTTTCAAACAAAAATTGGATTAGCCTAGATTAGAAGATCTCAGTAGAAATTATATCACACTTTATAGCATAATGTCTCAAAGTGATCATTATTGACCCCCGGGTTTGACGAGGAGTCACTGTTATTATGATAATGATGATTTATAGAACTATTAAAATAGTATTCATTAAATTATTTTCATATAATAAATGCCTGGATTCATGAACAATCTAAAAATTCATGAAGAATTTGAGGGGCTGGACTTCCTCCCAAAATGGCTGCTGCACGGTAAGAACTTCTTTTCCTCTTATCAATGATCTGTTAATTTTACTGCCAAAACTGGTTGTTTAGCAGTACTGTTCCCTAAGTTTGAATGGAAGCATTTTGGAATGACCCAAGAAGGCTTCTGGACAATTGTGGACGCAGTTGGGAAGGAGGGTCCTGAAGATTCCAATCCCCTCTGGAAGAAATCAAAGCTAATAGGTGTATATAGGCAATATATATCTTTGTGTCAGTAGTTTCCTTTTCCTAAGCACACATGGACATTAACTTTCACTTTTTGAACTTTTTGTTTCATTTTCTGAAACAAACATTTTCTGCTTTAAAAGTTGATTAGTGGTTGAATGCTGATTTATTTCAACTCCTTGCTGGGGTTGAATTGTTTTTTCTTTTCTTTTTCCCTTTTTTATATATGTTGTTCTTAAAACCTCTGTCCTCAACATATGGAAGCAAGGAAGGCATTGCTGGGGGTGGGGAGTTTTTAGGGTCTCACAACAGGATTTCTATACTTTTTGAACAGGGAAAATATCTATTGAATTTTTCCTTAAACCTGGGATTGAAATATAGAGAAACATAGAAAACATCTCTTTTTTGTTCTTTCGTTCCTGATCAAGTTTCACAGACTAAGAAATGGCTGAACATTGTCTGAAACTAAGAAAGGAGGGTAGGGGACAATGCAGCCCTTAGCTGAATTTCTCTTTAAAAAGCTCAATGAGACAATAACGATCCCGCAAATTATGTTGAGGCATGGAACTTTTTAAAAATACCTTTGTTTAGCCAAATCTGACTGTCTGCCTCATCTCTAAACTGGGTCCATTCCCAAAATTGCACCTGCACCTTCTGCCCACCATTTGAATGCTGCTGGCTGCCCCTGAAGTTGCTGATGCTCCCTGCGCCCTTTGCCAGTGGGCAGTGTTTAATTGTCCTGGGGAAGGAATTTGCTGTGAAGATCTGTGTCGCGGTGCAATGGCCTCAACTATGCAGCTTTGCAGAAGCGGTGGAGTTGTAATGCCAGTGGTATATCACTGGATGAAGAGCTGGGGTGGGTCAGCATGGCTGGAAAAGCCATGGTGAAATGGACATGATTATGTCGTCAGGAGGAATTGTTCTAGACTCATGAATCTGAGAGCAAAACAGAACTGCAGAAATGTCAGCAAAAGGGACAGTGTTTCAAAGTGAAGTCATCTCTATTCAAGACGACCTGTCTGCAAATAACTGCCAGATGATATATGAGGTTTTTTTTGTTGTATCAGGACCACTTTAGATTATTTTAGCAATTGTCCTGATTTGTAGTGACAAGGACAATAGGTCAGAAATTCCAATCTCAAGTTCTTTAGGACCTTACATATAAAAAGTAATTCAGCAACTTGGTCACACATTCTATAGCTTCCAAACCAAGCAAGACACATCCACACAGAATGCATTCAAATACAAATATTTATATAGATTCATGTTTATAGTATGTGATTTTTGTAGTTAGACTATCCCAAGGAAAGAGAAAGAAATAGGTTTATCTAGTCACCAACATCAGTTGTTATAATACAGTATATATTGTCATGTGTATTGGTAAATCAATGTAAAATTGATTAATTGTTAGGCACTCTTCAGATGTCACAGTAGCCCATACTTCCTTAATCCTTTCATTTGAAGTACCCAGGTCCTTAACAGAATCATGCATCTTGAGAGAGATATTTACATAATCATATCAGATGGAATTTATCTTTGTAACTATTAATAAAATATGCTACAATTTATCTTGGATCAATATACTGGCAATATAAAAAAGATACTTACTTTTGCAAACCAAGTATGATATAGTCTGTCCCAAAGCTCCAGAACTTGTTTTTCAATCACAGCAGTATTATTTACTTTTTCTCCTAATATTTTATCAAGCTATAAAATATTAAAAATGTGTCAAAATATTTGAAAAGAAACATATTCATTGACCAATTATTTCATATTTACTAAATATCGATTAATCAAAGAAACTATTTTAGATAGAAAAATGTCCATACTATTTATTCATTCACTTGTTAGGAATATTGCAAATGTTGAAAAAAATAGATTTACAAGTATATATATACATATATAATTTGTAAATCTATTTTTCAACATTTCTAACTTGTGTGTGTATGTGCGCGCGCACACACACACACACACACACACACACACACATATATTTTAAATGACCTTTATTTATTGAGAGTTTTTTTTATATTGTGATTCAGTTTGAAAACATTACATAGCATTTAAATAGTATATTAAATTGTAGCAATAATAACTTAAATAGTTACGACTTTGGTTGGTATAATTAAATCATGACAGTAATCAGAATGTATTTAAAAGGAACAAGAAAAGTAACAGAATTTAGATTATCAAATCCAGAACTGCACTATTTTATTTCAGAACCAACTGGTTGGTGTGTTTTTTTGCCTCAGCTAATACTGCTTAGTAAGGACTAATCTACATTTTCCAAATATGCTTGTACCAGTTTTTATTGGACTTAGTAGGTAAACAAATAACTGTTAAAACCTGATCCTATTATGTTATTAGAGGGGATAGGAGAATTAAAAGCTTATTTAACGTTTACAAATTATAGTTTAATAACTGCAAGTTTATGTTTTTAATCCAGATAATTTGATATATCTATTTTAACATACTTTTTATAGTTTTATTTTGCAGACTGCTATGGAATTCGATGAATAGCACAAAATGTATTTTTATTAATGCTTAGTTAAAGACAAACTATTTGCAAAAAATGTCAATATTAAATATAAATCAAAGGTTATTTTTGCAGTCATGAATCTTTTTGAAAAGAAAGTAAGAAACAGCAAAACATTAATCTCCAAAGAGGAATCTTATCATTACCTTATGCGTTATCCATTCTCGCCCATACTGATAAACATTAGTAGCAGCTGAATTCAAAGCCTTCTGAATGACTTGAGCTTCAGGAAGCCAACTAATTAAGAAATAAAAATGTAAAAAATGCATTATGGTTGCATATATTCTAATTGCATGTATATTCTATAAATAAATTAGGATAGACGACTTGGTACTTTTAATAGGAACAATGAAGTTGTTTAAATGTAGTTTCTCATGCCAAATAGCATACATTCAGATTTTTAAGTTTTTCTGAAAGATCAGCATATTGAACAGTAGCAATTGAAATGCTACTACAAAAAATTCTTGGCCTTGTTATTTGTCTGAAATATATTCATATTTTTCAAACAATGGCAGAATAATGTGAAATACCAAATTTCCATATGGATTTTTCAGGACCAGAGCCTCCCATTGTAAATATAATTTTTACTGAAAACATTTTTAAGAAGATAATGCAAATGTTAAAAAAGAAATAAAGAAAATAACAATAGTAAATACCTAAGAAAATTAGAAAAAGAAATGAAAAAGGATTATAGAAAAGCAGCTTCCCGTCTTTTTAACAGCAATTATAAATAAATTTATATTTTACCCTCTCTCTTTAAGGTTACATAATAATTTCCCTCTTTCTATAAGCTTTTTTTTCTAATCTACAAACTCATAAACCATAAGCACCTTTTTCTCTTTTTTATAATAATTTTATTAAACATTACTTAGGAAAAATAAAAACTAATACAAACTATAAAAATATAAAACTAAAAATATAGAAGTGCAAAAAAAATATATAAAAAAAGAAGAAAAATATTAAAAAGTAACTTCCCCCTTCATAACTTATCACATCTCTTAAAACAGCAATGCTCTCTTCTTTCCATATTTCTTAAAGCCTTGTTATTCGTTCCTAGTCATCAAAAGTCCATTAAGGGCTACCAGAGATAACCTTCATTAAATAAGCCAACTCTATATTTCTTTCCTTTTAAAAACACTGGCTTTTAGTTCCTTCAAACAATGTCCTGGTACTTGATTTTTCTTTCTTTCTTTTTTGATCTCTTCTCTGTGAATTTTCAAATCTTGAACAAATCTCTTTCATAAATTCAATTTTAAAAAAGTTATCTAAATCACTCTTCTAGTTTGATATTTGTATGTCTCTTTTAAGTATTAAAACATTAATTAGTTTCATCTGTATATCCAGTGTATTATTTATAAGACTGAAATTGATGTAAATGTGGATTTAAACTTGACAAGTTACAAGAATAATAATTCTGTAACTTTGTTATGTTTAAATCTACATTTACATCAATTTCAACCTTATTCAGTATGTTCTTCTGTAACATTATTTTTGTTTGTCACTTGCTAAGTAGCGTTTAACTCTTTGTGACCCCATGGACCATAGCACATCAAGACCCTGTCTGTCACTCTCTTCCAGAGTCTGCTCAAACCCATGGCCACTGTGTCAATGACACTATCTAACCATCTCATTAGCTGTCATCCTCTTTTCCTTTTGCCTTCTATCTTTCCCAACATCAGGGTCTTTTCCAATCAGTCCTTTTTTCTCATTTGGTGGTCAAAGTATTTGAGTTTCAGCTTCACTATTATGCTTCCAAAGAAAAATCAAAGTTAATTTCTTTTAGGATTGACTGATTTAATCTCCTTGCAATCCAAGAGACTTTCAAGAGTCTTCTCCAACACACAGTTTGAAAGCATCGATTCTTCGGTTTCAGTCTTCCTTATGATCCAGTTCTCACAACCATACATTACTACTGGGAAAGCCATAGATTTGATTACATGGATCTTTGTTGGCAAGGTGATGTATCTGCCTTTTAATATGCTGTCTAGGTTTGCCATAGCTTTCCCTGCAAAGAAAAGTCTTTTAATTTCATGACTACAGTCAGCGCCTGCAGTGATCTTGGAGCCCAAGAAAATAATATCTGTCACTGCTTCCATTTCTTCCCCTCCTGCCAGGAAGTGGTGGGACCTAGTTTTTTAATGTTGAGTTTCAAGCCAACTTTTGCACTCTCCTCTTTCACCCTCATCAAAAGGCTTTTTAGTTTCTCTTTACTTACTGCATTAAAATGGAATCATCTTTTCTTTAATTTAAAATTTTTATTTTATTTTTACAAACATGACATCTTTCCTTTAAACAGTGTGTCATCTGGGTACAAATATCTTGTGCAATGAACATTTATGATTGATACGACTCCCTTACCATAAAAACAATAATTATATTCTTATTTTTAACTACTATACATGATATATTTTATCATTATAACCATCCCCTTCTTAACTCCTTCCCCTCTATATTCACATATGTTCTATCTATATATATTCTATGTTCATATATTTAATTTCTTCCATTCTTTTTTCAACCACTGATAAAATAATTCCTAAATCTTACAATATTCAGTGTGCTCTTTTTCTTTAATTGCAGTGTTAATGTATTCATTTCTGCACATTCTAATATTTTCTTGATCACATTCTCTTTTATGGGAATCTTTTCACTTTTCCTGTTTTGAGCAAATACTATTCTAGCTACAATTAAGAATAATTACATATATCTTTTGTTTGCTATAACTTTCAGATATCATCCCTAACAAAAATATTTCAGATTTTAAGTCTATATGTTGCTTTATCATCTTTTTCAATCATGTATGTACTTTTGTCCAATATCTCTTGGCTTCTACACATGACCACCACATGTGATATGTTCCAGTTGTCTGATGGCATTTCCAACACTTAGCTGATTTATCTTTGAACATCTTTGCCAGTCTTGCCAATGCAAGATGCCATCTGTAAAACATCTTATATAAGTTTTCTTTATATGCTGTTGACATGGTTAATTTTTATTTTCATTTTAACTGAAGAAGTTACTTGGATGACTATTCGAAGTTGCAATGGGACTCAATAAAGTGCTTACAACAATTCCTCACAATTAGGACTTTTTATTTTAAAATCCTTTGAAAAAAATCTTTAAAAACATTTTAAAAAATCTAAATATCTTTAAAGAACCCTAAAAATTATCTTTTCAAAAAATATCTAAAAAATATATTTTAAAGAAATGTTTAAAAAATTTAAAAAATTAAAATAACTTTAAAAGAAAAAAATATCCTTCTTTCTTTCTCTCATTCCTCCATCCCAGCTGCCTGTCCAAACCTGGAGTCTTGAAATTCACCCGCTTGTTGTGGAACCCCCGTCCCACTGTCCTCCATTTGCTGCCCAGTTTATCTTTTTGAGACTAAAGTGTATCGTGCAAATGCCAAAGGAGTCTCCTTTGTTGGGTAGCATATATCATATGAATGCAAAGCAAATACCCCCTAGGGTTAGCTTTCTTTGATGCTGCAATGGAATTTCAATGGAGATAATTAAAATCCACTGAAACCCATTTCTTGCTGAAGAGTGTGCAGCCCCCCTTAATTCCCCACAATGTTTTCTCTCGCCCCTATACCTCACACAACCTCCACACCGGGCAAGAACTCTGAGAAATTTTTCAACAAGGCAAAAAAAGTCTTTCCTTCCATTCCATCTGCAACCCACTTCAAATGCTGGAGAGGGAATTCAAGCATTTCAGGAAGCTAAGCAAGTGGGATTGCATCCAATGGGAACGCAATGGTCCACTCCTGTTGTGTGGATTGGCTTCAGGGACACACAGTTAATTGTCCCATCCAACAAATTGGCCAGGTACAAGTGTCCCTTGGCAAATTGCCAGTGATGGGGCAAGATGAACACCTTCAGTGGGCTGGCTGTAGTAAGGAAGTCAGAGTGGCCAAAGCCATATGTTATGGCCAATTATCCTAGACCCTGCTGGCTTTGCTGGAATTTTCTCTTTTGCAAAAAGATGTGGATTCTGGAAGAGAAAATGCAATTTCCTTTTCTGCTTTGACAATTTCTTCATCCAAGAACCCAATGGCTGGTTAGCTTGTAGTTGAAAAATGTTTTATTATCTGTCTTCAATTTTAGCAATATACTCAAAAAAATTTTTTGACTCTCTCTTTAAAATTCACTCTTTCTTTGAATTTTTTTTCAACTAATCTACTTTCTAAATAATACTTTTATGTCCTTAATAGCTTCCTTTACAATGCTAATAAACCATGTAGGCCTGTTTTTAGACTATGAAGTCATTTGCATAATTTCAGGAATACATTCTATCTGACCCTTTACTGTTATGTTGATAAGCAACAGCCAAACAGTATGGAGGGAGCATATCCTTACGACCATCACTTTAAATTTCCTTTTCACCAATCCTTTCATAGATTATTGTGTCTCTAAATGTTGAATTTTACCTTATTATGGTCACTATTCTCATTCAAGTCGACTACATGCATTTCTCTTAATAAGTCCTGAATACTCCCTTGTTAGATCAATCATAAATTGCTCCAGTGCAATGTAATTTATAGTGTTTAAGAATTTTAGTTCTCTGTCATGGAAGATTTTAGAGTAGACAATATTCATTTTTAAATACTTAGAAAACAATGTAAAGTCACCAATGATTTGTATTTCCAGGATAATTTTTCTCAATTTTAGATTGGTTAACTTTGTAATTGACTCTGGAAATAATATAAATGCTTTGATTTCAGTAAAACATTTCAAATAGCACCTTATAATATTCTAATTAAGAAACTAATTAAGCATGGGATAGTTATGTTTAAGTAGAGACAGAATATTTTGAAAGACACCTCTTGGCTGAGAGCATCTCATTTATTTTAGCTATTACCTTTGTTAAACAATGTTTGCTCACATGCATCCTGAGTAGTTTAAATAGTTCCAGGAAAAGATTGATTCATTATAAGGCTATAGCATAAAGGTGATATATGTTTGAGAACAATCAGAAAAGATTTAGAAAGTGCAAATATCATAATGCTTAAATAAATCAAAAAGTACAACTCCACTTAGATTTAGAGTATTTTCTATTAGTTCATTTCTATTGTAGCCCTTATATCTGGAGATTAAAATGCTTTATTATATAACAATTCAAATTCCACAAAAATTAAACCACAAGTACAAAAGTACAAAAATAACGAACTCCTAAAGTAATTTATATTCCGTAAATTCTATGTAGCTGTCCTGTATGCACCTCAAAATTGATACTGCAGAGGTGTCAAAGTACAGGAAAGGAGAGTCAAAATGATAAAAAGACTGAAACAATGTGGTTGTGAGAAAAGATAGAACTTTTCAGTTCAGAAAATGAAATATAACAATATATAGCAAAACAGATTTAATGAGAAAAAACTGGCTTGATCATGTCTGGGTGGATCAAATGCCAAAATCTGTTGGCATTTTCTGAACAAAACATCTGATTTAAGGAAGAGCAAACAGGTACTGTGTTCATGTGTAAGATATGCTGCAAATCACCCTGCTATATGGTGCAAAAAAGTGGATAAAATGCTGGAAAATGGTTTCTTCCAGTGAAGTATTATATTGATTTGACTTCTAGGTATATAAATACAAAAATGCAATTGTAAAAAAATTAGCTTGAAAGTGCCTGTTGGCATATCACTGACTACTATGAAAGCAGAATTCTTTATCAGTTAGAATTATTATCTGACCTGAAATAATCTTTCTGTTTTGGGATTCAAGGAAGAATTTAAATAATTTAATTTATAGAAAATTATCCCTGTATAATTAGGAATTCTAAGCACATGAATTTTGAACTTGATATAACAAAGTGGTAAGATAGTAATTTGATATTGAGGCAGTATCAAAAGTTTCCAGAATGATTTGGGGATTGTGGTGAGTTTTTACATGTATTTCTCAATCTAGCAACATTCTTCTCATTAAAGCCAATATCTTATTAGTTTCAGATGCTTCCAAAATTCAACAATAAGCCAAAAATAAATTACAGGCTCTTTCTCACATTTTCCATACCCAAGCACAATCATAATCAATATCAAAATGAAGAGAATAATCATATCCTATCAGTTATGGCATTACTTACTTGGCCCATTCTGGGTGATTGGCTACAGTTTCATTAATCAATCTGCTTGTTACTTCAATCATATGTACGCTTTCCTGATGAACCTAATGCAATACAGAGGGAAGAAAAAAAACGAATGTATCACACCATTAAATATATATCTTACATTATTCTGTGATTAAGATTGATAGTTTGGTGTAACTCTTATTCTGGATTAGATTCTGATTTCTTTTTCAAAGGCAGTCCCATATCAAATGAATTACAGCAATCCAACATGGAGATGAATAAAGCACTGGGCGGGGGGAACAGGTCACAAGCAGTCCTTGGCTTCTACCTTCAAGGTCTGGCAACTAGATCCACAGTGGACATTGATGTCAATTGCCATTGATGTTTCTGATTGCCAAGTTGCTTTGGAGCAAAGCTGCTCCTTACCCATGATCTTACTTTGGAGGAGGGAGGCACGGCGGACCCCTCTTAAAAATGTATCCACCAGCCAAGAGCCCAGGAAATGGAAAAGAGGTTGCTGCTATAATCTTTTTTTTTGTTGTTGTAAATTTTATTTGAGTTTTCACAAAGAGAAAAAAAAACCCAATAAAACATCTTTTTTGAAAGCAGCATAATCCCGGGTTACATTTCTTCGTACAGACAGAAATTCAGGTTCATGCTCATTTTTATATTCTATTCCAGGGGTCTCCAACCACCGGGCCGCGGACCAGTACTGGTCCGTGGATCATTTGGTACCGGGCCGCAAAGAAAATAAAAATAAAATTAAAATGCGGCTTTCTTCGTCTTCAGTGAATGCTGCTGGGATCAGGGATCGAGGACACAAATAAAAGGGGAGGGAGGAAGCAACCAAAGCCTGTCCTGCTCTCCGGCTCAGCGGCTTCGGTTTCCTCCTGCCTCGTTCCTCTCTCAGTCACTCTCTCACTCCTCCACCAGCCCAGGAAAAAACTGCTTCAAAGAAGCCGGCAGGGTGGCTTTTCCTGTCGGCGCAGCTCCTCCGAAGTGCCCGTTGACCCCCACCCCGCCACCCGCGGTTCAATCCAGTGCTCCATTCTGCCTGCCTGCCTGCCTGCCTTCGTTTCTGGTTGTTTCAGAGTAGCTTTGGCTGAGAATAATAATTATTCGCCTTTTTACTCAGCGAAGCTGCTCCGAAACAACCAGAAACAAAGGCAGGCAGGCAGGCAGAACGGAGCACTGGACTGAACTGCTGCGGGCGGCGGGTGGGGGGTGAACGGGCGCTTTGAGGAGCTGTGCCACAGGAAAAGCCACCCTGCTGGCTTCTTTGAAGCAGTTTCTTCCTGGGCTGGTGGAGGAGCGAGAGAGCGACTGAGAGAGGAACGAGGCAGACACCTGAGGGATAAGGCTGAGGGAGGGAGGGAGACACCTGAGGGATGAGGCTGAGGGAGGGAGGGAGGGAGACACCTGAGGGATGAGGCTGAGGGAGGCAGGGAGACACCTGAGGGATGAGGCTGAGGGAGGGAGGGAGGGAGACACCTGAGGGATGAGGCTGAGGGAGGCAGGGCTGAGAGGCAGGCTTCTCAGCCATCCTGCAGGGACTTGTCCTGAGCCGCGGAGACAGCCGCGGGCCGCCGCCGCCCAGCGCTCAGTTTTGAAGGTGCTCCTCAGCCCGGCGCAGTTCCTGAATCTGCAGCTGAAACCCTCCGTTTTAAATGTCCCAATAGAAGAGAATATCTGTCGCTCAGGGTTGCAATGAGGAGGCATTGGCGCTCCTGAACTTGGTGGTTTGCTGGCAGACGTTTTATTACCCGACTAGGTAACAACATCAGATGTTATCTAGTCAGGTAATGAAACGCCTGCAAGCAAACCACCAAACTCGGACTCCTCCCCCTCCCCCCTTGAAAAAGTGTTTCTGTGTGAAACTGGTCCCTGGTACAAAAAAGGTTGGGGACCACTGTTCTATTCCATATCTTATTACTATTTTACATTTTCTGCATAGCTTCTCGCCTCTTTTAATTTTCTCAATTTTATTTTAATTATCTCATCTCAATTCAAATCATTGTATTTATATTTTTTGTCAGTCCTGTTTCAATTATCTATTATCTTTTCTCATTAAACAAAATTTCTCCTGTAGTTACTGATTGGAGTATGACGCCTTTATATCTTTTCCCTAAAGTTGTAACATTCAATATTATACATAACTTCCATTCGGATTCTACTTGGTACATTCTTAAAATACACACTGTATTCTTAAAAAAAGAAAAAAATTATAAATGTATATAATTAAAACAACATTCCATTCCAAGTCAATTCTATCATTAATATTAATATTCATTAAAGTCTTAACATCTTTAACATTACTTTTCTATTAAATATCATACTTCTATGGGAACAATTATAAGCTTTCCATAGTTAATCCCCCCCTCACTTCTTTTTTATAAAACATTAACTAATTAAAATGTTCCCGTTCCTTCCTAATTCAATTTTCTCATTTATTTTATTTCACTTATTTTATTCACAAACATTTCACTAAATTACACTATTTTATCCCTCATTTTAATCATACATTGTTTCCAATTCTCTAAAGTTATTTCTATTACTAATATAACAATACAATCTTATGTACCTTTACAGAATCCCTTTTTCAGTTAGATTTTCACCCATTATCCCTAAATAGGTCCTGTTTCTCTATATCTTGCTCCGGTCCTTTGTAACTTCTTTTCCTTTCCTTCTTCCCTCTCTTCTTCTCTCTCCCTTTTTACCCCCTTGTCTCTCTACCTCTATTCTCTCTTCTGTATTCCCCTTTTCTGTTGCTTTCCGGTATTATACTTATTTTTTTGAATTATTTTTATTTTCTTTGGTTGTTTTTTTTTAAGTCTTAAATTCTCCATTCTCTTTCCCCCCTTTCTTTTTTTTTTCTTCCCCACATAAAATTACTTGTTCATTAAAGATGGCTTCTTCTTTGTCCCAGTCTTCTTGTTTTGCAGTCTTTTCTTGTTGTTTCTCATAGTTCCAAATCTCCATTTCTAAGAATTGAAAAATGAAGCCAAAAGAACCCTTCCCTTCTTGTGCATCTTCTTTGTACTTTTTAATGTCCATTTTCAATTCATCCAGAAATGGTGCCATTGTATAAATTTTTAAACAACCACCGATTGATTTTAGTCATTCAAATATAATAACCAAAAATCCAAAGATCACCAAATAATCCAAATACCACAATAAGCTGTTTCTTTTTGCTCTTTTTTTCACTTTCTTTTCCTGGGATTACTATTTAGTTGCAAAGTTTCAGAAGTTAAAAATGTATCTTTTAGAAGTCTTGTTGAAGTTTTACTTTAAATTCTTTTTAATTCCAGGCAGTCTCCTCCCTCTTCCAGATCCTGCCCTTATTCTTTTTCTCTCCCTTACTGCTTATGAAAAAGAAAGTTTTTAATGTCCAGAAATCTTATTATCCTTTTGGCATTTTGTTTTATTTTCAGCTTAGTTGCCTATTGATGTCAAAGCGGATTTTTCCGATTTCTTATTTAAGTCTCTTAGTTGTCAGTATAGGGAAGGAGAGAGAAGAAAAAAAAGACAAACCTTTCTCTTTTCACTTTCCTTCGCTGCTTCCGACTCTTCTTTGGGAGCGATGTTATTTTTTTGTAAGTTTAAATTCCAGGGTACCTTGGTTGTTGCTTTTACAATTTAACCCGGTCAGCCAAAACTTTCACTTCTTATCTTCCTCCTGCACATTCTTTTCCGGTTGAGTTCTTCTTTGTGGTGGCCATTTCTGACCACTGCTGCAACCACCTTCAGGAAAGGGAGTAATGGCCAGCTGAGGAGAGATGCAGCTCTCCTCGACCCTGCTGGTGGTCTCCCCACTCTTCACCACCTCTATGGGGTGGCTTAGCCCCGAAACCAGCCGGCTCGGGGCACTCCAGCAGCAAGCCCAGACAGAAACTGCACACGATCGCGGATTTCTGTCTGTCGCCAAAGCCCTTCAAACCGGAAGTCCAGGTTGCTCTATAATCTATGAGTGGTTACAGGCTTTCAAGAACTCTGCTCTGCAGATAACTGGTGCTCTATATTAAGATAATAGTTGGAACTGCTGATAGTATACCATTCTTTCTGCATCCCTACCTGAACTGCTAGATTCTGTTGCTGGACTGAAATAGAGTTCCCAAGACCATTGCTCCTTGTAGATTTTAATCTGCCACCTGGGGACTAAGTCTGGGGTGCTTCAAGTGTTCATGACCTGCCCTGCAATCATGGACCCTTCACAATTTATTGACAGCTGTATACATATCAGAGGCTGCACATGTAATCTGTTCTTTGTCTTGGGTGATTGAGATGTGATCTGACAATGTAATATATCAACATTAGTCCAACACTATAGATTTATCACTATCTAATTGCTTTTTGACTCCCTCACCCTCCCTGCATTGAGATGGGCCTGCAACAGGTAATTGATGAAATTAGTGGGATTCCAGAAAATGACTGGGACTTTCTTTGAGGATCTGGTGGATGGTTTGGCCTTATACTGTATCACTCCTAGGTGACATTTCCCTGGGTAATGATCCCAGAATGAGCCTTGCATTGCTGAAGGAATTAGGGAGATGGAGCATCAGAAAAGATCCTAGAATGAAATTAGAGGAAGACGGAAAATAAGTCTAGTTGGACACTGGTAAAATCCAATACTAGACATTACTTTGCAGGGATAAGAGTGGCAAAATATTAGTATTTCTCTGCCTTAAAAGGAAAGAAATTAATAGTTTGATTATTATATGTAATATAAATATGTATCACCATATGTATCATATATGTATCAGAGTAATCTGTAATTATATTCACACTCTAAGATTGATGAAAACTTGGTAGTTCAGCTATGCATTCTTATCAATTTTTTCATTACTGGCATATCATAATTTTTATAGATATTCCAGTACATTGTTTTGGCAATTATGTCATTGTTTATAATCAGTTTGTGCAATCTGAGAATGTCTACATTTGAATTATTTTATGATTTATCTATTCTTATTACTCCATACACAAACACTTGAAATCATGGTTGCCAGTTCTTTAGCTATTGTTAGCAGTCATTTGCATCAAGTTTATCTTAACTTTTTTTCCCTTCTGTTCAATCATATCAGATTTTGGAGACTGATTGGACAAATCCCTGTAGTTTTCATAACAAGGTTCTTTAGAAGTGGTTTGCCACTGCTTCTTTCCTAGGGCAAAGAGTTATTGCCCCAAGGTTACCAAAGATGTCTTTGTGCCTAAGCCAGGACTAGAACTCAGAGCCTCTAGATTTCTAGCCTGATGCCTTAATTGCATCACCAAACTGTCTTATTTATTTTATTTATTTGATTTGTCAATCACTTACAAGATAATATGAACATAGTTATGAATACATGAAATGGATACATATAAAAATAAAAAGAAACAATAGGACAGGGATGGTAGGCACGTTGGTGCGCTTATGCCCAACCCCTACAGACCTCTTAGGAAAGGGGTGAGGTCAATAGTAGACAGTCTAAAGTTAAATTTTTGGGGTTTGGGGAAGAAACCAGAGTCAGGTAGAGTATTCCAGACATTGACCACTCTGTTGCTGAAGTTGTATTTCCTGCAATCAAGTTTGGTGCGGTTTACCTTCAGTTTGTATCTATTGTGTGTTCTTGTATTGTTATTGTTGAAGCTGAAGTATTCATTGACAGGTAGACATTGCAATGTATGATTTTATGTACTATATTTAGATCGGACCGAAGGTGGCGTAGTTCTAGGTTTTCTAGGTCTAGAATTGCGAGTCTGGTGGCATAAGATATTCTGCAATGAGTAGGGCAGTGGAGAACTCTTCTTGTGAAATATTTCTGGACATTTTCAACTGTGTTAATATCAGATACGTAATGTAGGTTCCAGAAGAGCTGTATTCAAGTATTGGTCTAGCAAATGTTTTGTATGCTCTAGTTAGCAATGTGATATTACCCGAGAAAAAGCTACATAGGATTAGGTTAACAATTCTTAATGCCTTTTTGGCTATGTAGTTACAGTGGGCTCTAGCACTTAGGTCATTAGAGATGAGTATTCCAAGGTTCTTGACAGAGTTTGGATCATCAACAAGGTCTTGACTATTCAGCTTGTATTTTATTTTCTGATTTTTTTGCCAATATGTAAGACAGAGCTCTCTCAAGAACCTAGTATGTTGCAATGTATTTGCATAATATATGTGTGGATCCAAGCAGCTTTTGTAGCTGACAACCGGAACATTTGTCGATGCACAGATTTCCTAAGTGTCATCCAAAGCTTAGAATATTATTACTATGATGGTTGGTTGCATAGACATGAAGAAGTTTAGACAGGATTTGGCATTTTTATCCACCTATTGAGTCCTTCCCAAGGACTTGTGATAGGCAATAGTTGTTTCCTAATGTTAAAGGTATTGTTGCAGAACATATGCTGTTTCAATTGCGTGAATTCAATTGATGCCTTTTGCAATTGGCTGATTATGATTTTGTCCACGCAGATAGTGTTCAAATAGTGCTCCAGATGTTTTGGGACTGCATCTATTACTATTGGTACTACCTTTGCTTTATTCACCACAAATGTTCCAGTTTTATTGCAGATTTTTGTATTTTGTTATTTTCTCTGGATCTTTTATCTTCTATTCCGCAGTCTCCAGATAATGCAACATTCACTATCCAACATTCATAGAAGGATTTATTGCATTGAAAAAATAATTTCAAAGTCTTAATATTCAAAATCAAATCCTCCAACATTTTCTCAATTGTTTTTTTTTAAAAAAAAAACTTTCTGAACCTACTTGTCAAAAAAGCAAAAGCTTAACTGATGACTTCATGATTAAAGTTCACATGGAACCACAGACAAAATGTGCAGTTTTAAGTAAAAGTTGCATGGCTCAAAAATTGCATATTGAACAAGTAGCAAGTTGAACTTATATTAACCCACATCTGATTCTCCAGGATGTAAAGATGAAGCAAAGAAAATAGATGAAGTTTTGTTTGAATAATAGAGTGTTATAATATGGCAGAACACATAGAATTGACTTTCTCAATCAGAAGAAGCAAGAGTATTTCAATGGAAGTGTTTACACTCAAAATCATTCTCCTTTGCTCTGAAACTTTTTGAATATCTTGTGTGTATTGTGATATCATATGCATAAAGGGAGGGGATAACTTATACATTATCAATAAAGGATAATATCTGTAGCTCAGGGTTGAAATGAGGGGTTCTTGGTGCTCTGAACTTAGTTGTTTTCATGGAGATGTTTCATTATCCAAACTAGGTAACATCATCAGTGCTAGTAAAGAATGGAGTTTACTATATTTGAGTGGCTTGTCCCTGTCAGCAGAATGAGACATTTAGGCACCAACCTGTGGCCACACCCCCTTTGGCCCCAGCCATTTGTCTCAGCTGATTTAAAGCCAGATTTCTTCCTTCACTGGCCCTCCCCTGGCTATTTTTCCCTGGCCAATGACCCCTGGCCCTCTGCCCCTCATCTTTTCACACAGACACCGTTTGAATTGAGCCATAGGGTGCACAGGACAAGAAGCCACCAGCCAATGGTGGCAGGTGGCAGCAAGCAATCAGCTTGGGGAGGAAGCATGCCATTATGGTGCTGTTGCAGGAGGCACTGGGCAAGTGACAGAGATGGCTTGCAGAAGTGATTGTGGAGGGTGCCAGGCAACTGGTGGCTGTGGTGACACCGTGCAGAAGCAATCGCAGAGGGGCAGGAATGAGCTGGCCAACTGACAGTGATGGCATGCAGATGTGATCACATGGAGGGCGCTGAGCAAAAGGTGTGAGGGGAGGCAAACATATCCCTTCCTCCTCACAGCCGCTTGTCCTGCTAGACTAGAGAAATATCCTGGGTAAACTTTCCTGGGTGCAGAAGAGCTGACTGGAAATAGACCCGTGGAGTTGATCTCGAACCAGAGAGCTACAGCAGGTAAGGGACCTCTTTGCTCCTGTCCTGTCCCTGCCATTGAGATTTCATACTTCTGTGAAAGGACGCATAGTGCAAGGTCAAAGCTGAATCTAAAGTGTCCAACCTGTAATTATTGCTCAAAAGCCTCTGCTGCTTGCCTGGATCCTCTGATCCCCCTGTGATCACTTCTGCATGCCAATTCCACTGCTGCTAATTGCCTGGTGCCCTGTGATTGTTTCTGCATGTCCGGTGGCTCCACCCTTGCCACAAGTTACCTGGTAGCCCCTGCTCCCTTGCACACACTTCCCTGCAATCACTGCATGCCGCTGCCAGCAATTGCCTGGAGCTTCCCCGCTCCCCTGCAATCATTTCTGCATGTCACCACCACTGCTGCCAGTTGCCTGGTGCCCTGTGACTGTTTCTGCATGTCTGATGGCACCACCCTCCACAAGTTACCCAGTAGCCCCTGTCCCCTTGCAAACACTTCTGCACAATGCCACATCATCGTCACCAATTGCTTGGTGCACCTCCATACCCCTGTAATCACTTCTGCATGCCACCACCCCTGCTGCTAATTGTTAGCCCACCCACCCACCCCTGATCATTTCTGCACGCCACCACTGCCAGTTACCTGGTGCCCTCTTGCAATAACTTCTCCACACCGCTACCACTGCCACCAGTTGCTCAGCACTCCCGCACCCCTGAGATCACCTTCTGCATGCTGCTGCTATCATCAACAGTTCTCAGGAGCCCCCCAGCCGCCCATGATAGTTTCTGCACACCACCACTGCCAGTTACCCAGCATGCACCTGATGTAATAGTGAACTTCCGCCAACTACTTGCTGCTACCAGACCCCATTGGCTGGTTGCTTCCTGTCCCAAGCCTAATACTCTGATAAATTATTCATCAATAGACATAATAAAATTTAAAAGACATAATAAAAATCAAAGTGTTTTCATTTTTACAGACTGCATATATTTTGCATTTGTTTTCTTATAAGAAAATACTCTACAACCGCAATGATATATGTGATGGCATGTTATTGTCTTTATTCCTTCCTTATTTCAAAGAAAAAAAAAAGGAAAAATACATTTTATGCTTTGTCAATATTTATCTATCTATCTTTACATTAGAGGGCATGGTAGTATAATAGATATATAGCAGGCTTATCGCAAAGTTAAATACATCACAATTTGAATTATCATCCTGACATATGAGTAACCTGGTTGGAATAGGGTTTTTTTTCCTACTTTGTGCATACCTCTGCCTTTTTCCTAGAAAAACAAACTTATCTAATCTGAGGGAAACTAAAATACTTTTCTCTTTCAATCACAATCCTTGTTTAGTGTGATTATTAGAATATACGTTGATTATATCAATTTTGAGAAGAAATAAAACACTGGCCATTAATGAAATCTGCAGATTAGAATGAATGAAGTTTTAGTAAAAATATTGTATTATTTAATAGGACACATACCTTTGCTGTAAGGAGTAATGCAAGCAGCAGGGTGCCTATCACTAGCACAAATATAATAAATATGCTAATGATTTTATCTAGGATTTTTTCCAACCACACGATCAGCTGTAAAAAGCAAGAAAATGTAATAAACTTCTTTCTATGGTTCCCTCAAACTTTTTCCAAAACTATATGAGTAGCTTCTCCAACCTTACAGAACTGATTTCAAGTAGTGCAAGAGAATAGATGAATGTTGTTTCTGTCTCTTTCCTATGAAAGAGTGCTTCATTTTTAATGTCATAATCCCAGTTATTAACTACAATAAAACCCTGAAAACAACATTGGAAAAGTTGTGCTACTTATAATCTGAAGCCCCACCAGTATCTTTTATTATTTTTAATAGAAAAATATTGTAGCAAAATACAGGGTGCGTATTTCTTAAAAAATATTTGAACTAGAGCAATTTCACAAATAATTATAAATACCTTGCTGTCTAACTTGAGAATAATTCTTCCAAGACCCTTAACTGGTTGGGGTACAAGAACTTCTTGACGTTGTCTCACAAAATCTTCCAGAGTATGCCAATAGTTACTGCAGTAAATCAGTGAGAACTGCACTATTCCAAAGTGGACAAACAGTTTTTTTAAAACCCACACTGCAAACATAAAAAAGGAATTAAGTAATTTTCATATGTAATACCTATACTTTTTGTTCATAAAGTCATTTTGTTTCAATAGGAATAGCAATAGAAATAGCACTTAAATGTATATACTGCCCCATAGTGCTTTACAGCACCCTCGGATGGTTTACAATGTCAGCATATTATCCCTCCAAATATGGGTCCTCTTTTTACTGACCTCAGGAGACGGGAATGCTGACCCCCATCAGGGTTGAGCTCCAGGCTATGGACAGAGTTAGCCTGCAATACTGCCATGCTAGGGCTAACTACCAAGCTAGGGCTCATATTCAATTGAATTAAGTTTATATTCAAATTTTTCTGCCTGAATCAACAGCCCTCAAAATGTTTTTCCCCCTTAAGCATACAAAACATTAAAAAACATAAGACATCAGTAAGCAAACATGTGAGAAGGTGCTTATGAATAATAAGATGAAAATGGTTGCATGAACAGAAGTGTGATTCCAGATTATGAGATATAAGAGGTCCTAGCTAGACAACACTTCGAAGTATTGATAGTCCACAACTGACAACCATAATGGGCATTAAATTTCTATCACTAAGGGCGACTGTCAACCCTGAAGCTGACCTGACAGCGACATCACGTGATCACATCGTTTAATGACATTTCCACCCCAATCCAAGCCATTGTGGGTTAGTATTCTCAGCCCCAAGACTCAGTAAGTGTTGGGACTGACTCAAATTGGTTCTTATCTCCATCATTTGTCTGCTTGTTTGGCTTTCCTGTAGCAAACAGCCCAAGAACTGCATGACTCTGAGAGTCACTTGCTACAGTCTGGGAACCAGTCCATTTCAACCCAGTCCCATCTGCCTTCTCTCTCTTAATTCTATATTCTGGGACTCTTCATCTGCTACACCTCATCTGATCTTACCATCTTCTTGCTCCTGCTGCTGCTGAGCAGCATGCCTTTTGCTGCTGGGACAGCCAGCCTGCGACTGAGCTTTGTGTTGTGCTGTGGCTCTGGAGTTACAAAAAGTCACAGTGCAAAGGCCAGCACCTCAATAACTCTGAATCATTGCTGAACAAATGGTCATAAATTCAAGACTACCTGTTAGCTTTTAAAAACACAAAAAACCCTGCAGCAGATTTATCAGTCAGATTCAAGAATAAGAAGTATGAAAACTAAACAGGGTGAGAAATGTTTGAAAAAACTAGACAAATATAATTTGCAAAAAGAAAATCAAATGAAAATACGACAGTGGTTTGCAAATATCTAAAAAGCTGTTAGGTTCACAAGGAGACAGATGTATGCCTTCGAACACTGATCTTTGGTCTTAGAATCAAGGAGATAAGGCAACCCAGATTTAATCCTAACTGGTGAATATAATGAGGAGTAAATATTATTGAACTCCTAGGAATTAGAATGTAACATTAAGCATATAAGGAAGGTAAATTACCAGTTGAGTTGAAATTTTCCTATAAAAGGGTTATAAAAGGATCAAAAGGGTATGAGAAGGATTTGTACCATTAAGAGCAACATTTTTGTAACTGTTTCTATGCCAGCGGTAGAAAGGTTTTGAATCAAGATAGTTGGTTTAAATGAAAACGCAATGTAGTAGATATTGATAAAATCTTGGTGGAAGTGGCAGAATTAGTGTAATATAAACACTGCATGGATGAAAACTTTACAGAAAGGGCAGGTAAGGGGAGGCATTACTCTTTAGAATAGAGAGTAAGGGAGAGTGTAATTTCATTTAGTAACTCTCTTCATACAACATACTAGGTTGTGGTCATAATCGGATAAATAACATCTAATTAAATTAATTAACTGTGCTATTAATTATGCTTATAATAAATCAGAATGAGTAAAAATAGAGTTTAGACTGGGCTCTGCTTCCCGTTCTTATCCCTGCACTTTAAAAAAATGTAGCATGTCTTCTGATAAACGTATTGCCTCACTCTTTTAAGAGTTTATCTAAATATATCATCTGAAAATATAATAAACATGCCAGATGTATTTTGTGTCCTCCTGTCTCCATACCAGTTGAGGCGCCACAGTAAATATCTACACAGAGAAAATATTTTATATCTTAGTATTAGTTAAATATAGGACTATTAAGCAAAACAGGGCAGTATGTTTTTGCGAATTGGACTGGCTTTGATTAGATTTATGATTGTGTATTTTTTCTATTGCAGCCCCGTCCTTCAAGACTGGGCTGAGTTCTAAGGATAAATAAATCTGCACAAAATTGGACTGGAGTTGCCATCTCAAAGACAGTATTTAGTTACCTGCCCAATCAAAATGTAAATCACAATGTAAAAAATGAATAACCTGCAAAAGGTAAGGGCAGCAACTGAATTATCCAGAAATTAAACCAGATCTGGACTATTATAATGCTCCATACAAGCAGAACAAAGTAGATGTCACTGGCTTTCTTCTTTTTAGGAAATGCTGCAATCTCAGGTCTCTGCCTGCTCTTCTCACTGGATGATCCTGATAAGGGATCGCCACTTTCTACAATTTCTAGAAAAAAAATCATAATTACAACAATCAATATTTATTATTGGATCAGCAGGCTTAACTTGAAGAAGTTAAGAGCATCATTGAACATAAAACACTTCTATTGTTATAACAGAGAACCAGCTTGGTTACAGGTAATGCTCAACTTATGACCCAGTTAGACTGGAACATGACAAAATCATTAACGGAGTGGTGCCCAATTTTGCTATCCTTTTTGCTGTGTCATTAAATGAATCACATAATTGTTAAGCCAATCTGGTTTTCCCATTGACTTTGATTGTTGGAAGTCCATTGCGAAAATCACAAATGATGATTTTATATAAAATCTAGGAAGCTTCAAGTACTTGCCAAGTGTCTGATTTTTTATCTCATGACTGCAGCGATACTGCAATGATCATAAGCAGGAGGACCAGTTGTAAGTCACATTTTTCAATTTTGAATGGTCATAAAATGGTCATAAATCAAGGACTACTTGTAGTAGTTAAGGCAACAAGATGGAAACCAGAAGACAATGATTTCTAGTCCCATATTAGGTACAAACCCACTGGTTGATGTTGAATCAATCACTCTCTTTCTGCCCTAGGAAGCAGGCAATTATAAGCTACTTCTGAAAACTTGCCAAAAAACTGGGAAAGAGAGGAGTTTATTTCCTTAGACTTTGTGTGAGGTAAACATCTTGCCATTTCCCTCATTTACATCAAAGACTGAGAAGAAAAGAGTCATGATACCCAGGAAAAGCTGAAAATATAAAGAAAAAATAATAAGTAAAGGTCCAGATAGTCTTACAAGCCAGTATTATAAATGCTTTGAAGATCAGCTCCTTCAGCCACTAAAGAAAGTGTCCTCAATTTCTGCATACCAGCACTGCTCCGCAGCATACCAGCAACTGGGCTGTGCAAACAAGTGAAGAAGCCCCATCCATGAGATGCAGGCAGCACACAAAACCACACCCCTCTGGTCTGTGGAAAAACTCCTCTACACAGACCTAGTCTCTGGTGCACAAAAGGTTGTGGGGCCCTAGACTAAAGGATACAATGAATGGAGTATTACAGGGAGCAGACTGTTTCATTCATAATAGCTATTATGAATGAAATATTGTAGTTAGGAAATTACTCTTTATCTCTTTCTATAAAGCTTCCACCCATCAGTTCTTGATTAACCTTTGGGCACTACACAAAAGAAATTCATACTCTCTTTCCTATGATAAGCCTTCAAGTGTTAAAAGGCTGCTCATGTCTCTTTTTAGCTTTCTCTTCAGGCTAAACATAATCAGTTCTTTTAACAGCTCTTCATACTATTTAGCCTCCAAGCTCCTTACCATCTTTGTTGCTCTTCTCTGTACTTTTTCTAGTTCCTCAGCATTTTTGTTGTGAGATGGTAATAAAATTGTATTCCAAATACAGTCTGACTCTGACCAATACAACTTGGACCAGAATTACATTTCTTCTGATCTCAATCAGAATCTCTATCCTGGTGATGCAGCCTAGTATTGCACTGGTTCAGTGGTGGGATTCAATTTTTTTTTGCTACCGGTTCTGTGGGCATGGCTTGGTGGGCATGGCTTGGTGGACATGGCAGGGGAAGGATACTGTAAAATCTCCAGTCAGAGGTAATATTTGCCAGTTCTCCGAACTACTCAAAATTTCCGCTATCGGTTCTCCAGAACTGGTCAAAACCTGCTGAATACCACCTCTGCATTGGTTACTATAAAAACTGCAGCACAATGCTGGCTCTTGCTGCATTATGTACATCCAACGTCAGGAATACCTGGATGCATTTTGAATCAACTGCAGTTTTCAAATACATTCTAAAGGCAGCACAGGTAGAACATTGGTAAGGTTAGTGAGAAGGATAATGAGAAGGGATAAGTGATTAAGTTACTGTTGCCAAATTGTAATGAAAATGACAGATATAAAAATGAGCAGGCAACTGACAGTTTTTTCTCACTTCCTAAATTAGGCCAGACAAACTCAGAATTGAAGAGTGTTTTGTAATCTACACTATGCATTTCAGTTTTTTTAAAACATCTTTAATGCTACTTAATTTTTCTTAAGGCTTCACCATTAGGGTTGATAAAATACCTCCTAAATTAATTTAATTTCAGCACCTGTTTTAAATCCATCAACTTTTAGACCAAGAAAGAAAAATGCAGAAATCAAATTAAAGTGCACAAATCAATATAAATAAGCCATACAATGTGATTAATTAAAATATTAGAATATTTTTACAATCATTGTAATTAAAGTCACCTGAAGTTTGTAATGGATGATCTTCATTACTTGATTCATAACATGTAACAGAGATTACTGTAGTGACCGCAGATGCTGCAATGGAAATTACTTGACCAAGAACTTGTGCCTCTGTATTAAAATATAATAAAATATAATATAAATATAATAAAATATATTAAAATATAATAAGAGAAAAGGAAACAGATGATGCATTTTAATAATTGAATTCTCCAGCTTCTTTCCAGTAAATTTATAATCCAAATAATGTAGAAATACTTATATGGACAATTTAACAGGAGAATACAGGTAGTCCTCGACTTATAACAGTTCATTTTGTGACTGTTCAAAGTTACAACAGCAATGAAAAAGTGACATGACTATTTTTCACACTTACAATCTTGGAAGCATGCCTATGATCATATGATCAAAATCAGATGCTTGGCAATTGGTTCATACTTATGACCATTGCTGTGTCCCAAGGTCATGTGATCACCTTTTGCAACCTTTTGAAAAACAAAATCAATGGGGAAGCCAGATTCACTTAACAACCATGCTACTAAATTATCAACTGCAATAATTTACTTAACAAATGTGGCAAGAAAGGTCCTAAAATGGGGCAAAACATTAACAAATGTTTCTCTCAACAACAGAAATTTTGGGCTCAATTGTGGTGGTAAGTCGAGGACTACCTGTTCTTCAAAAAACTTGAAATAGTTTACTTTATTGTCATTGCACCTTGTACAATGAAATCAAACACCATCTTCAGTGCACATCATGACCATGAAAATAAACACAAACACCCTCCACACATTGAATCGAAAATCCCCAACACTGCACTATACAGTAGAATTCAAAAGAGCTGCCTTGGGTTAAAAGCTATTTTTCAGCCTATTTATGCTTGTTTTTATTATTGTGTACCGTCTGCCAGATGGTAGTAGTTCAAAAAAAGTTTTCCCAGGATGAAATTGATCTTTAAGAATGTTTTGAACTTTCTTAAGGCAGCGGGAGCTATAAAGCTCTTCCAAAGAGGGGAGAGGGCGACCAATGATCCTCTAGGCAATGACGTTAACCCTCTGGAGTGCTTTCCTATCTGTCACTGTGAAATTGGCAAACCATACAGAGGTGCAGTAAGTTAAGATACTCTCTATGGTGCAGCGGTAGAAGGTCAACAGCAGTTTTTCATTCAGCTGTTGCTTTCTGAGAAGTCTCAGGTAGTATAATCTCTGGTGGGCCCTTTTGACCAGTGCTGCAATGTGAGCACCCCAGGTCAAGTCCTCTTTTATGGTAACACCCAGAAACTTTAAAAAACGGGCCACTTGCTCTACTCGGTCTCCATTGATAAGCAAGGACTGGATGTCTGATCTGTTCCTTCTATAGTCCGCTATAAGCTCCTTGGTCTAATTGGTGTTGAGGATCAAGTTATTGTTTCCACACTACGAAAGCAACCGGTTCACCTCATCTCAGTAGGCAGACTCATCCCCCATGGAGATGTCCCACCGCTGTTGTTAAATAGGTTTTAAAAGTTATAATACCAAATCCAACTTAATAAAATGAAGTGCTTTCTCCTTTTTGAAAGAATGGCAATACCAGTAATCTTTCCCCCACCACACTGACAAAAACATCAAAAGTCTTGCTGGCACTTAATACCCACTACTCATGTTCAAACAAAACTATATTTCTCTCATAGTAACATCCTGGTTGATTCAACCTGGCTGCGTTGGCAGATTTCAGGTTTTTCCAATTAAATAATATTCTCTACTGGACCTTTAATGTGCCTTCTAAACAGTAATGCCTGCATTTGGTAATGAGATTTCCTCTGAGATCTCAGAGCTCCCATTTCTGATGTTTCAAAGGGCTTTGAAGACCCGGTTCTTCACCAAAACTTTTGGCAAAAAATGAGTGAAGGCCCTTTTGCCCTATGTGGTTTAGTGGTACCTCGATACTCATCATTAATTGTTCCAAGAAGTACAACAAGTACTAAAAATGATAGGTACCAAACAAAACAGTTGATCTTTTCTTTTAGCCAGGAAGGAGTTCCTGTCTGTACCTTTTCTTAGGTCAGTAACTTTACCAGCATGATTGACTTCCTGTTTGCCCTCTGCAGCCACCACCACCCGCTTCCTTTTGCAGAGACCTTCCTGGCTTGGCCAACTTCCTATCTGTTCTCCATGGCCATCCCTCTCTTCATATAGCAGTTAGTCGAATACCAAACAAGTACCAGGACAACATTTTTGCATCAAAATGTGTTGAGTGTCAAATTCAATGAGATGGAAGCAACTGAGTACCAACACACCACTGTATTTATTTTGTTCCCCATTAGTTGTTATCATTTCTCCCATTTTCATTGTTTATTTCTAATAAACATATTTTAACTATTTTATTTTTTCTAGTTTTTATTTATTTTTTTAATCAGTAATCACCTAGAATCTTTGGGAATTGGGCACTGTATAAATTTAAATAGGCTCATTACAGATGATAATTATATTCCATTATTTTAAAAAAGTAATTAATTTTTACCTGAAGGCTCTTTTCCATTTGATTGTTCATGAAGCATACCTACTGTCATTAAGACAATTATAAGTACAACAATTGGAATTCTCCAAGATCCTGCTGCAGAAGCTAGAAAAAAGTATGTATCTTTTAAAACAGCCACATTTTTTGTAGACAGATATTGTCAAAGATGATGATAATGTTAGTCAAGCTATATACTTATAAAAATCATAGGATATTAACAACAATTTATAATAAAGCATTTTCTTGTGTTTTGTATTAATTCTGAATATAATAAAATATGCTATATTCAAAATTAATACAAGATGTAGGAAAATGCTATCTAACTTTCTATTTACAGCCAGTTTGATGTAGTGGCCGAGGCACCAAGCTTAAAATTGGAAGATGGTAGGCACAAAGCATGATGGATTACCTTGAATTAGTCACTTTCTCTCAGGCCTAGAGAAGAATCAAAATTAAAAGACCTCTGAAAAACCTTGCCAAAAAAACTGCAAAACTTGCCCAGAAAGGTGCTAGGACTAGATGGCAGGTACTGATTTCACAATGTATCACCCCTTAAAATTGCAAAATTAGGACCTAAGTATTTAAGTCTTGCCCTCTCCACAGACATCAAGCTCACCTAAATCCCAGGCAATGTACAAAGTTAAAGTTTAGCCTTGAGATTTTAAAAAGTTATCCATATATTTACAAGGATGAATATGCACAAGAAAAAAATACAATTATGTTCCCATATTACAATAGACCATTATTTGAATAACCACTTCATTCATATATAATACTGAGTCATGAATTATAGTTTAGAAAACACAATGGGTAAGGTGACATATAATGCTAGATTAAAAGTAAAAAAATTATCTTAGCATGATGTATGAACCCATATAGTAAGCTTTAAAAAGAATGAGGACCTTCAGAATTTAGAAATTAAGCATATTCAATCAATTCTTATCTTTGTTTCATGCCAAAATATATTTAAACATGCTAGATAACAATCATCTACTATGGCTAACATCCAGCTAACCTTCCCATTTAACTTTCTAGTTTCTAAAATCTACAGAAAAATTTCATATTATATAACATGTATTCACTCACCCAAATGAAACAGCAGCACAATCCAGAGGGGAACTGATATTGCTCTCAAGTAACGCTCGGTGCTTGGGTTCCATCTGAATAACACAGTCAACAGATAGCCTGCTATCAAGGTCCATATCTGAATATTTAAAAAGGAGATGGAATTTGAGTATAAATCTCTAACCGAGTATTATATTAACTTCAATTTACCAGGACTGTGCACTAGAAACCCATAAGCTAAATTCAGTCAGCGTATTCCTAGGAGTTAAATAATTGTTTCATCTTTATCTTCTTCACTTGGAAAGAATACGGTTTTCCATTTTAAATGACAGTTATTAATTAAATAATGTTCCAAACTTTAATTAAACTAATTAATTAACTTTAATTAATTAAATAATGTTCCAAACTTGCATTTGCAGTTTCTCACGTAGATATTCAGTATTTAGTTAATAACATTTATAAAATCATAGAAACTGAAAGAGATGCAAGGAGGAATTGGGTAAAAGCTAACATTGGGAATGTACAATCATAGAATTATAGGCTAGAAGGGACCTTAGAGGTATTCTAGTCAAACTCTCTGCCTAGGGCAGGATACCTTATTCCATCCTGGACAAATGGTTGTTCAACCTCTTCTTGAAATCTCCAGTGATAGCGTACCCACAAATTCCAGAGGCAAGCTGTCAGACTGATTGTTCTCACTGTTGGGAAATTTCTCTTTAGTTCCAGGCTGGCTCTTCTTCTGCTAAGTTTCCATCTAGTGCTTTTTGTCCTGCCCTCTGGTGTTTTTGGAGAATAAACTGACTCCCTCTTCCCCATGACAGCCTTTCAAGTATTGGAAGATGACTATCATATCAATCCATAAATGAAAGGATAAATTTTAGCATCTCCACAGAGTAAAGAATAAGTGTTAAAAATAAATGCCTATCAACAATCTGTGTCTGAACAATAAGCAAATAGAAACATGGTTGTTGTATTTGTATACATGCACTTATGCTACCATCTCTCAACTCACACTTGCCCTCTGTAACAGAATATGTTTATTTCAATCAGAATAGAGCTGGAAGGGACCTTGGAGATCCTCTAGTCCAACCCCCTGCTCAAGCTTGCCCGTGTACAAGATAAGCATTTACCAAAACAGCTTGCATACATTTTTCTAGTTCAAGGTCTATTACAATCCCAGAAGTCTGTAAGGATGGCTTTCCAAAATGGAAGCACTGAACATCCAAACATTGTAAATTAGGAAAAAAATGTAAGTATAAAGATGTTTTAAATGAAAAAGAGGAACTTAAAACTAAACAGGAACTAGAAAATAAAAGAGCGGACCTTGCATGGTGGCCACATCTGCAAGTACAATCAAGATATGTGAAAGATACTAGAACAGGGGTGTCAAACTCAAGGCCCAGGGGCCGGATCCAGCCCATGAGGTGCTTAGATCTGGACCACGGGGATGCCCTGGAAATAGTGAAGGACTGGCCTGCGGTACCACTGCCAGCAAAAACAGAGCTTCATTTTCACTGCCAGAGGGTTGCAGGAGGCTGTCCCAGCCAAAAACAGAGCTCAGGAGCCTGCTTGCACTGGCAGAACACTCAGGCCACCACAGGCAACAACCCCAACACAAGTGATGTCATTCTAGCCACACACACCCTGGTGACACCTCCCCGGCCCTCCCAAGGTCAAACATAGCCCTGATGTGGCCCTCAATGAAATTGAGTTTGACACCTCTGTGCTAGAATGTATGACTTTTATAAAGAACCAACAGCATTTTATCGGATACTTTTAGGAACAGATGAAAAATTAATAAAATATATATATAGCTACTTATTAAGCTTTAAAATGAAAGATGAACAAGTAAAAGAAATAATGATAGTATGGGCAAAAAACTTTGGATATACAATAGAATTAGACAAATGGCAAAAACTTTGGGATAGAAATTATAAATTGACAATGGAAACTACGTGTAAGGAAAACTTATATAAAAGGTTTTACAGGTGGCATCTGCCACCAAGATTAGCAATGATGTTCAAATACATGTCCACCTAATGTTAGAAATGAAATCAGATACCGGGCATATGTGGTGGACAGGCCCAAAGGTTAAAAAATATTGGACGAAAATACATACATGGTTAGAGAAAATGATAAAGCATCATAGAGATTTAAAGCCAGAAATATTTCCGTTAGGTATATTAACAAAAAATTATGAAAAAGGGGTTGTATATTTAATATTACATGTGTTGACAGCAACAAGAATTGTATTTGCACAATATTGGGAAAATGTGGAAATTCCTACAGATGAAAACATAATTAAAAAAATATTAGACTGTGCAGAAATGGATAGGTTAACATTAAAGATAAAGGATAAAGAAGATACAGAATATTTTTAACATGGCATTTATTTTACAATTAGTTAGACAATAAAGGTAGAAATTAGAAGTTGGAAGAATACAAGTAAATACTGTTATTATTATTGATATTATGTATAAATAAATTGCTTATTATAATATTATGACAACACATAGTTTATTAAGCATTCATGTATATAAAAGAAAAATGCACAAATAAAATTTATAAAAGAAGTCTGTAAAGGATGAAATCTATTACTATAAGATTCCTAAACATTGAATATCTATTCTGAAAATATAAGTATTGTTATGAAAAGAGGATGCATTAAAATTAAAGAAAACATTAGAATAGTTAAAAGAAACTAGAAACAGCATTGTTGCATTTATATTTACTATAGTGATGTTTTCAAAAACACCTATTGTAAATCCAGCTTTTAAAATCTTTTTAAAGAGTAATTTATAACTTTTCTGTAATCCATTTCATTCCTTCTACAATATGTTTCTTGCTTAATTTATTCCATTTATAACATTATTTAAATGAAGCTCAATAATTATTTTCAATTCTCCTTTCCTATAGATTGTCATGCAGTTCTCGATACTTTCAAGAAGCATTGACATTTTTAATACAGTGATTCTGAAGTTTAGAAGATAGTTTAGGGTAGCCTTAGTTCAAATTGCGACTTTTGAAGAAAAATTCAAGACGCTACTGGTTGAACTCTATCGTTCAAAAATCCTCACGCGTACGTCCCATCTCTGTTTTCTCCGAAATATACTCGTAATACTAACTCACGTGCGTTGGACTAACCAACTGGCTAATGTGTAACTCGCTGTAGTGAACACATCCACTTACGCCACTACTTCCAAGAGATTGAGTATAACTTACCCAACGGCTACTGAAATAGTTTAGTCCTTGGCAAATGAGGCTGGCGGAATACTCAAGAACCACCTGGACCTCAAAGGAGGTACCGATACAGTATACTCCATACAAAACTGGAGCTCCGGCACTCAAAAGAAGAAGAAGCCAACGGCGCCGCACGATCTCATTACCCAAAGTTTCGGCGGCCGCATTAGCAAAAGACAGCGGCAATAAGAAAGTAGCCAAAAATACTGGCGTGTTGGAATGGCGGAGGCGACGCAGCCAGCGACGCCCAAATGCCGTGAGGGAATTCTTAAACGGGTGCAAAAAGGTGCCGCATAGGACGGCCCACAGGAGTGGGCGCAGAAACGCTTCGAGGATAAAATAAATGAGTACCCCCACCCCAAAGCATAGTCCCACCAAAACCAGAGCCCCGGTATTGTAGAAGGCCTGGCGCAGCGGTTTCTCCAGGCGTGGCAATTGCAGAGGTGGCGGCGGCGGGTAACGCTGAGGATCTGGGTCCAGTTCAGATTCTGATAGCGGACTCGAAGAACCATCACGCTTGTATTTAGCCATATCGCTAAGCCAAGACGTTAATATTATTGCTGTTTCCTACATTTCACCATACCCGCTTTGAAAAAAAACCACCGCACCAACCGCAGAAAAGCAATGATTACCGCACTGAATCCTGGGGAATGCAGTTCCCTGTGAAAGCCAGTAGGCATTAATGTTCTGGGGACGCTGGCAAACTTGGCGTTTGGCTTGAACATACAGAGCCTGGAATGTGGTAACTGCTACCCGTCATGTATTGCATGTATTTCATATACCTGCTTTATTTAAAAAGAAAACGCTAACAGTAGCATTATTTTTCTGTTGAAGGTTGACAGAATCCTGTCCATTTTTGAGTATATTTTATCCAACTGATTAAGAAGTTTTGTGCCATAAAATTTTATTTCATTTGATATTTGTTAAGTGTTATCATTATTATAAACTGTTATTCAGGATATCCAGAGGCAAGTATAAAATATGAGACATGGTCGACATTGTATTCTTTTAACTTTGGTAATTTTCAACTAATGCACAGAAACTCAGAACAGCTGGAAGGGACCTTGGAGGTCTTCTAATCCAGCCCCCTGCTTAAGCAGGAGATCCTATACCATTTCAGACAGTGGTGGGATTCAAATTTTTTTGCTACTGGTTCTGTGGGTGTGGCTTGGTGGGTGAGGCAGGGGAAGGATCAGGGGTGGGATTCAATTTTTTTAACAACCAGTTCTGTGGGCGTGGCTTAATCAGTGGGCGTGGCTTTGTGGTCATGTGACTGGGTGGACATGGCTTGGTGGTCATGTTATCGGCTGGGTGTGGCCAACTCAATATCACATCGAGGCCCGCGTCTCTTCGTCTGGCCTTTCATGACTGTGAGGATGCTGCAACAGTTGTAAGTGTGAAGAATGGTCATAAGTCACTTTTCTCAGTGCCATTGTAACTTTGAATGGTCACTCCACACAAGCAAAGTACCAGCAAAGGAGGGGAAAAAAAACTCCAGAGAAGTTCCTGTGACAGGAAGTCCTGCCAAGAATGTAATAAGGATTAATGGAGAGACAGTTTCTGTAAGCAACACCAGAATATTTCCTTCCTGCCTTTCTTACAGGATTAGTCCAGTAATTTCTTCTAAACAACCGGTTCTCAGAACTGCTTAGCATGTTAACAACCGGTTCTAGCGAATAGGTGCAAACTGATAGAATCACCACTCCTGGGAAGGATACTGCAAAATCTCCAGTCAGAGGTGGGATTTGCCCGTTCTCTGAACTACTAAAAATTTCCGCTACTGGTTCTCCAGAACTGGTCAGAACCTGCTGAATACCACCTCTGATTTCAGACAAGTGACTGTCCAGTTTCTTCTTCAAAACCTTCAGTGATGAAGTACCCACAACATCTGAAGGCAAGTTGTTCCATTGGTTAACTGTTCTCACCGTTAGGAAGTTTCTCCTTAATTTCAGCTGATTTCTGTCCTTTTTTAATTTCTATCCATTGTTTCTTGTCCTACCGTCTGGTGCTTTGGAAACTAAATTGACCCCTCTTCTTTGTGGCAGCCTCTCAAATACTGGAATACTGGTATCATGCCCCACTAGTCCTTCTTTCAGCCTCCGCATGCCCCGTTTTTGGCCTCCACGTATCCCATTTTCAGCTTGTTCTGATTCCAGATTCTCTTGTTCTTCCATGTATGCATTATTCCAGTAGCAACTTATCATCAGATTTTCCTGGTGTCCCCAATATTTGATACAAATCTTGTAAATCCAGGCAATGTATGAGCTGGCATAACTCTCCTAGTTCATGTCACTCACATATTTCTGAGGTAGATAGGTGAAGCTTTAGGTCTGCCCAAGGTCCTCTACTGGTAAGGTAGATACAGCCAAGATTTGAACCCTGATTTCTGCATCAAAGGCAGTGCTCTAACTACTATGCTATCCAGTCAATATGTATAGAATTCAGAAGTGCAGATGGCAGCTATGGCCTGGAGGGCTTTGTATATCTTAGGGTTGTGTCCGTTCCCGTATCATGTAGCCTTGTTTAAAATCACTCATGCCCTTGTGACCTTTCCTCTCAATCAGGGGTGGGATTCTGCAGGTTCGCACCTATTCACTGGAACTGGTTGTTAACATTCTAAGCAGTTGGGAGAACTGGTTGTTAGAAGAAATTACTGGCCTAATCCTGTAAGGAAGGCAGGAAGGAAACATTCTGGTGTTACTTATAGAAACTGCCTCTCCATTAACTCTTACTACATTCTTGGCAGGACTAGACTTCCTGTCTCTGGAACTTCTCTAAAGTTTTTTTTCCTCCTTTGCTGGTACTTTGCTTGTGTGGAGTGACCATTTAAAGTTACAATGGCACTGAAAAAAGTGACTTATGGCCGTTTTTCACACTTACCACTGTTGCATTATCCCCACAGTCATGAGAGGCCAGGTGAGGAGATGCGTGCCTCGATGTGAGTGATGTTGAGTTGGCCACACCCAGCCAGTCACATAACCATCAAGCCATGCCTATTGCCTAAGCCATGTCCACAGAACCAGATGTTAAAAAATTTGAATCCCACTCCTGCTCTCAATTACTGCAATCTATTGCATTCTACATGGATGAGTCATTGAAGAGCATTTGGAAGCTTCAACCTATGAAGAATGTCCCTTCTCAACAAGTAAATGGTATCTGTTATTCATGTAAAACTACTTCTATATGAGCTGCATTGGCTGCCAGTATGCTTTCAGATGCAATTCAAAGTGCTGGTTGTTACCTCTAAAGCCCTTATGGCTTGTGACTGAACTTAAGAGACCATCTTCTCCCAGCCATTTCTGGCCAATTTGATTCAGCAGAAAGAAGGTTAAAACTGCTCCTCCCTAGCTTTTCCCAGAGTATATTTGTGATTATGCCAATATTTGATTTAGTCTGGCAAGATTTTGTCTGTAAGTGAAGAAATATAAAGGAAGTTAGTCTTGGTACTTGGGCCTGCCATTTTATGAAGTACACCAATCATTTGTAGAGATGGTGAACTATAGAATTCAAATATACAAATAACAATCCATATTCATGTGTGGAGGGAGGACAAATATGCACATTTAACAAATAACATACATTTATTTTATAGCAATAGTCAGCTTTTGTAGAACACATGTTTCCTTTATTTTATAGCTTGTTTCCAAGTTTAACAATTTCCAGGTTAACAAGTGTATTTTTTATTTCTTTTTTTTCCTTAAGCAAAATTCCCTTGAGAGCAAGCTACATGGGTGAAATACATTGGGCAATATAAAAAAAATATTAGGTAACCAATGACAATTATCTTATTTTTGCACAAGTACATCTCAATTACTGGGATTAATAAATCTCACAAAATGGTTTCACTGATTAAATTTTCACTTCTCAAAATATTTTTATAGAAAATATGGTAATTGATTCTAGCTCAATGGAAATAGATAATGGAAATGTTTAAACATACATTTTTACATGTATATTAATGAAATACATAAAGGATATAATTTAAATTTATGGTTAATGTCACAAGGTAAATAGAAAACAAAATAAAAATTAAACAATTTTATTGTAGATTCAGACATTTCAGCTCCTTGTCCTATTTTAGCATTGCTATGACCCTGCTCATATCATTAAACTACTTCAAAATTTTGATAATAATAATAAAATAATCCTCTTCTTTTAAAAAAAAAACTTGTATTGTTTTCCTCTGATGGAATCTTCTTTTTTCCATTTTGAGCACACAAATATTTACAATGTCTAAAATCCCAATTGCTACTGCACATGTGCTAGTCTCAGTTGCATACATATTAGCCGCAGGTTAACTTAAATTTGGGTTGCATTAAGCATGACCAACTATCAGTTATACAATTTATACTAAATACTGCATTATTTTCATTAATACTACCAACTATCTGTGATTAGTTCATAGGTTGTCCTGAAAGTATTTACAAAGAATTAATAATCAGACTTAAGCAACTATTTTTGATTCTTCAAAACAGACTAAACAAAACTAGTACCTTCAACAGCTGTTACCATCGATGTGAATTTGAGGATTTACTCTTTAAGAAGCCAATTCAATTAGAATAATATTTAAAATAGTACACAATGTTAAACAAACCAATTTGCTGTCTTTGAATTTTTGAAAGTATTAGAGTAGGAAGAACATTATAGAGTAGAATGGAAAGGGTTAGCACTGGTAATAAATTTGGAATTGTCATTTCATAATTAATCAACTAAACCATATTCACTTGAACTCTTAAATGCTTTGGATTTGAAGGCAAAATGTGCTTCACCAATATGTATGCAGTACCAATGAAGAACTAGTGCCAGCTTCTTAAATTAACTATGTAATCATGGGAAAATCATGTTTGATTTAAGGAGTTTCAAATAGTACTTTTGTCTAGATACTCTGAAGTACCTTTCTGCCTTTGGATCCAAAGCATTGTATGGGGTTGTATACAATTTTTTCCCCAAAATAAATGAAAGGATATCCATTTTTTCTTATTCTGTTTAATCTCAGAGATATTACATACAACACATTAGATGACTATTCAGAATATTAAATAAATGCAGTAAACCTGACAGATGAAAATCCAAACAGCAATATAATTCTGATTTGGCACTTTAAAGTGCCAAAGTGGCTAGATTTATGCATTAGCAAAGGTGGACATTTTTTTGATAGGTTTAAAGTTTGTTGTTGTTGAAGAGACACAAAGATACATTCAGGAAGTTAGTAATTTCATATGTAATTACTAGATAGAAATTGCATCAGTTGAAGGAACTTGATTATGACCCTTTGCTATGCAAGATCAAAATATAAATGTAAGTCATGGCATTTTATTACTGTTTGATAGAATAGCCTCTCTCAAATTGACTGTTCTTAAGATCCTAATTTGTTTTAAACACACCAAATTCATTTGTGTATTATTTGGTTTTGCACATACCAAATAATTATTTCTTCATTAATATACAGTTCTAACAAATCCCAGGATCATTCAAAACATACAAGTATGCTAAAAACATAAACTCCTGGGGAAGTAAGGGTGAATTGAAAATAGCTTCTGTGGTGAAACCAGGAGCCAGCAAACAGATTAGTGCCTCAGGATTCCTCTTTGGATAAAGGAGAAGAGACTTTAAAACAGTGGCAGATTTTAGAATTCTGGGACCCAATGAAAAGTCACTTTGCACAAGTTGCAGTTTGGAGCCTTTAAGTAAGACACTTTCTTCATTACTTCTGGAAATAGCTTGTTTAATTGCTTTTTGGATATCGAGAACCTTCAGAATGGTGTGTTTCATCCCACTTAACATTTAGAAAAACATTTAAAATGTATTATGAAATAAACAGCAAAAAGACTAATTGGATCATTAATTCTGGAAAGTTATAAACATCTTACAAGCTAGATGGATCAGAAATAAAAATTTAAAACGGAGACTTCCAGTTTGCAGGGCTTCGGCGGCAGGCAGGAATCCGCAATCGTGCGCGGTTTCTGCCTGGGCTCGCTGCTGGAGCGCCCTGAGCCAGCTGGCTTCGGGACTAAGCCACCCTGTAGAGGTGGTGAAGAATGGGGAGAGTGCCAGCAGGGTCGAGGAAAGCCACATCTTTCCTCCTCAGCTGGCCAAACTCCCTTTCCCGAGGGCTCCTTTGGCTCTGTCTTTCAATTCTTAGAAATGGCGATCTGCGTCTACAAGAAACAACAAGAAAAGACTGCACAAAAAGAAGATTGGGACAAAGAAGAAGCCATATTTAATGAACAAGCAACTCTATCTGGGGAAGAAAGGGGAAAGGGGGGAAAGAGAATGGAGAATTTAATACTTAAAAAAACAGCCAAAAAAGGGAAAAATAATGTGAAAAGTGGATATAATGTTGGAAAGCAACAGAAGAGGGGAATATAGAAGAGGGAAATTGAGGTAGAGAGATAGGGGGCTAAAAGGGGGAGAGAAGAAGAAAGGCAAGAAGGAAGGGAAGAGAAGTTGCAAAGGTTTGGAGCAAGATGTAAAGAAACAGGACTTATTCAGAGATAATGGGTGAAAATTTAATTGAAAAAGGGATTCTGTAAAGGTACATAAGATTGTATTGTTTGTAATAGAAATAATGTTAGAAAATTGGAAACAACATATGATTAAAAAGTGGGATAAAATATTTAGTGCAATTTAGTGAAACTTTTGTGAACAAAATAAAATAAAATAAATGAGAGAATTGAATTAGGAAGGGATGGGAACATTTTAATTATTCAGTGTTTTATAAAAAATAAGTGAAGTTGTGGGGAATTAACTATGGAAAGTTTATAAGTGTTCCCATAGAAGTATGATACTTATTTTAAAAGTAATGTGTAAAATGTTAAGATTTAAATGAATATTAATATTAATGATAGAATTGAATTGGTATGGATTGTTGTTTTAATTATATATTTATAATTTTTTCTTCTTTCAAAATATAGTGTGTAGTTTTAGAATGTACCAAGCAGAATCCGAACGGAAGTTATATATTATATTAAGTGTTATAATTTTAGGGGAAAGATATAAGGGCGTCATACTCCAATCAGTGATTACAGGAAAAATTTTGTTTAATGAGAAAAGATAGTAGACAGTGGAAACAGGACAGACAAAGAATATAAGTACAACGATTCGAATTGAGATGAAATAAAATAAAATTAAGAAAGTTAAAAGAGGGGAGAAGCTATATAGAAAATGTAGAATAATAATAAGATATGGAATGGAATATAAAAATGAGCATGGATTTGAATTTGTGTCTGTACGAAGAGATGTAACCCAGGATCATGCTGCTTTCAAAAAAGATGCTTTATGATTTTATGTTTTATGTTTTGTTTGTTTATGTTTGTTTTTAAAAACCAATAAAATTTTCAAAAAAAATAATAATTTAAAACTAATTATAAGAATCCTTCCCATGGATTGTTTAAAATCCTGTTAAAATATATGAAGATTTTGAAGGTAAGACTAAGAAATATTCACATAGGAAAATGTGGAAATGTAGAAAAACATAATGAGAGGAGAAAGGATGAACACTAGAAGCAACCAGAAAGAACTAAAACTATAATTAAGGGACAAGGGACCCAGTAATACAGAATGGAGAAAAGTATGTTAACTTTGGAAGAATTCAGGGATTTTGGCAGCAGTACACTCAGAAATTTCTCTTAAGAACTACTATAAAGATAAGTTTAAAAGTGGAGATAGAAGAGGATACAACTGAGAATCAGGGAGTTTTGCATATGGATTTAAAAAGACAAGATACAAGAAATATACAAATGAAACCAGCTGATGTCTCAATAACTAAACAGGATATACAAATAATAAATTTGATGAATGGCTTGGATAACTTATTTTCTTTGGATTAAAAAAAGAGATATACTCATGAATTACTATCAAATATGCACAAAACTGTGTACTATATTTAGCTGCTTCTCATGGAATATAGACAGGTGTACTTCAATATGGCTTTTAGCCTCCCATTTCTGTGCCTGCTATTCCCCTTCATGGAAGCATGGTTTCAATCTCAAATATGTCTTCCTCAGCTGTTCATTTGGTTGCATTGCATCCATTTCAGTGATGTCCAATCATCTTGACTACCAATAAATACATAGTCATACCCATGTAGACATTCAAGTAATAATTAGGAAGTGTTTTGCACGCGCGCACACACAAAAGTCATCCTTTGCAGCTGAAGCCTGGTTATGACAATAAGATCTGATGCTAATACAGTAGTTCGGCTGAAGTCTTGCAAAGGGTGGAGTAGAAGACCAGAAGAGGCGGTGGCAACGCGCAAGAACTCTTTCGGGCTTAAGAACTGCCGCCATGGCCGCATTTGCAACAATCTTGTCCTGGCTTCGCTGGTGCAGCTTGTGGATGTTGCTTGTGGCCGCTTCCGCTGCTTCCTCTTGGGCCATAGCTGCGGACGAGAACACCGGCTGGGAGACAAGATCTATACAAGGCCGCGAAACAGATGCAAAAGGGAATCAGCCCGATGAGAAGCATCAACCTCACGATTCCTCGTATGGTACTTTCGCCAGCGAGTTTTACGATACGCGCTTCCTCTCCGATGAGGGTGAGAACCTATCCAAATAGAGCAGAAATCTGGAAGCACTTCAGAGGGAAGGTAGAAGGGAAAAATTGAGGTTATCTGATTTTATTGCACGCAACGTGCCGGGTCTCTATTGATGTTGAAAAGGGAATTGTGGCATTATCAGCCACTGGCTGCAGTGGGGGAAGGGCACTCCGTACATGATTAGAATTCTGTCTTGCCTTGTGGAAATCCTTGTCTGTGTTTTGGGGGAGGGGTGAGATAGATTGGGGTAGATACGTTCGATTCAGCATGTAAGGAATAATATATGATAGCGAAGTTTCCTCTATTTGGGATGAATTGGTTTCCCAAAAGAAAATTATTTTCTGACAGTTTACCGTTTCCTCTACTCGATTCCTTCCCCCAGACTCTCAATTTCTAGTGGCTACCATGGAAACAGAGGCAGTTGGAATGCAGACATACTGTTATCCTAAGAATATTCTCTGAATCTGAAAATCCAGGGTGGGTTAATAGAACCATCTTGTCACAATAGCATACATCTGCTTAAAAAAATAAAATATGAAATATATGCAGAATATAAGTTATAAGCATTAGGTGAAACTAATCATATAGTTTCTGTGATTTCTGTGCCTGCTTCAGCATGATTCTGAAGAATTGAAGTTTGCTCCTCTAGATATAAGGAAAACCAGTATGCTCAAATTATTAATAATTGTAGTGCACATAGGGTGAAAGGGATTTAATGGGGAGACTGTGCAATTCTTTTTGACCAATTAGCTCTTGAATTCTTCTGTATTCATAAATTTAAGTCCAAAGGAAAAGTGATAAAATACCTTGCCAGATAGGAAAAAACTTTTGCTATTTATTATGTTAAGTCTGAGTAGATTCTACCACAAGATGTATCTTCTAGTAGTATAGACCTCAGAGACCTCAGAAACTCATAATTTTAAATCCCAAGGACCAGAGACCCTGGGAAAATCCCAAAAAAGTCTGCAGGAAAATTTCCCACCCTGTTTTCCTTACTAATCGATCATTCTTTATTGGGGATCACAGGATACCATCTGCAGCTAGAGAGAGAGAGAGAGAGAAAGACTTTTGGCTTCATGCAAGGAAAGCAGCAGAAGCAGCAGAAATCTTTCTTTCTCTTCCCCAAATTTTGCCAGAAATGAGTCTTTGAGAACTTTGTCGCACCGGTGCAGCCTCTTGGAGCAGGATGCCTTCCAGGGTCCCAAAGACTCATTTCTGGTGGAGTTTGGGGGAGAGAAAGAAAGACTTTTGCTGCTTTCCTTGCATGTGGCCAAAAGCATAAGAAGAAAAAGCAGAAAGAAGCAGCCCAGTGGCCAGGCCAGGCACGTGGGGCGAGTAGGGCAAGTTCCCCCCTTCTGCCCTTTCTCCCCTCCCCTTACTACCTTGTGTTGTTTGCAATGCAAGCGACACAAGCCTTGTGTTCCCAAGTGGCCTGGATTAATTGCTTTGGGGGGGTGCTTTGGGGGTGACATTTCTCTGCAGACCACCAAAATTTTCTCACGGACCACCAGTGGTCCCCGGCCCATGGTTGGCGACCACTGGTATAGGCAACAGTACAGCTATTCCTTGCCTTCCTATCACAATTGAGCCTAAAATTTCTGTTGATAAATGAGACATTAAATGAATTATTGCCTCATAACTTTTCTTGCCACAATTTTTACATGAATCCCTGCAGTTGTTAAATTAGTAACAGGGTTGTTAAGTAAATCTGGCTTCCTCATTCACTTTGCTTGTCAAAATGTTACAAAAAGTGATCACATGACTCTAGAACATTGCCATCATTATAAACACGAATCATTTGCCAAATATTTGAATTTTGATCATGAGGATGTTGCAGTGGTTGTAAGTGTGAAAAATGGCCACAAGTCACTTTTTTAGTTTGTAAATTAGAATGGTCACTAAATGATCTGATGTAAGTCAAGGACTATGTGTATTCTGGCTCATAAGGTCTAAATTAAAGATTCTAGCTTGCATTGGATAAACATGAATATACTTTGGGTAAAACCAGGCTTCACAATAACTTGTTTCATACTGGCCCATATGTATTCTGAGGGCTACACAGATGGATTTTGTAATATTTAGAAAGTGATTTTTGTAGTACTATTGCACTGAAAACATGAATTTTCTTGTATTTTAAATTTGATTTTTCAAATTTATTACTAAGAATTTGCCATAAGCCTTAACTTTTAGGAAAAGCCTCTCTTTTAGAAACCAGGACTGGCAGGAAAGCATTTTATACATTGTAAATAAAAGTTTCATATTCAGCTATTCTCAATTCTCTAAGAACAAAGTAAATGATGGAGCCCAACCTTGGAAAGCACTGAAAATGTATCCTACCCAAGCTGATGTTTTATCTTTGCAAAGACACATGTCTTACTTTTATTTAGGATGAATACTCTTTTCTATTAAGGAAGATATAATATAATGGATACTTCAATAATATAGATATCTGTTGTGAAATCAGTTTGGCAGGTCATCCCCAAAGTTTCTTAGCTCTTCCTGACTGATTCTTTTTCTAAAAGTTTTTTTAAGATACAAGGTGAGTTTCTAGGGTATGTCATTCTAATCAACAGGAAAAAGCTGGTTGAAGATATAGAAGTAGTTGGAACCTTTGGCAGAAGCAATCACATAATCCTGAGTTTCAAGATGCAATAGAAATTTAAATTGTAGCATAGTTGTACATGCATTTTAGAAGATCCAGTTTCAGCAACTATTGTAGGATTCCATAGATAAAAATTCCAGGGCAGAGAATTTAAACTTCACAAAAAAAAAAACACTTTTGTATCATATCGTCGCAATGTATTTTTCCAATTGTCTGGCATTTCCCCTGTGTTATGTAGCTTTTTAATGTTACATTCAGTGTCTCAAATATTACACCTGCCAGCTCCCTCAAAACCCTGGGGTATAAGCTATCTGGCCCAGGTGATTTGTATTCATCCATGTGGAGAGGTATTTTCTTATTAAATCCTTGTTCACTTTGGCTTGTATATGTATTCTATACCCCTCAAATACTTCACTTGAAAGTATCATTGGATGTTGACAAAGTACCTTTATAAGATTTGATTGTTCAGCAGGTGGAAATCATCTAATAGGATCATTTATCTCACATCATTCAATTTGGAATATGGCTATAGTCAACTTTATCAAATGCCTTACTGAAATCTAAGTATAACAATAATATTTTCTTGGTCTGGTAATCTAGTCATTTTGTAAAAATGCAATAGAAAACAATTTGCCTGCCACAACATATTTTTAACAAATTCTTACTGAGTTCCAGTAATTACCATGTTCTGGCCAACAAATGGAATGGAAGAATGAATGAATGAATGAATGAATGAATGAATGAATGAATGAAAATCCAAATGCCTGGTGATATTTTCTAGGATTTTTCTAGGTATTGATGAAAAACTAATTGTCCTTTAGTTTCTTAGATCCATTTTCCCATTTTTAAAAGATAGTTAAAGTGTTAGCTTTTCTCCAGTTTTCTGACAAATCTCTGGCACTCAAGGAGTTTTCGAAAATTATATGGTCAGTGATTCTGAGATTATCTCTCAGTTCCTTTAGCACACAGGGATGGTTACTTGAATTGGCCCTGGTTACTTGAATTCATTTAAAAAATACTCTCACCTACTTCCTTGCTTACTCCAGAGGCAAAATAGGAATTAAGCCATTCAGACTTATCAATCTCACTATCTTTCTTTAACTAATTGACCAACAGTTTTCTTGATTCTTCCCCTGTTCCACATTTTAGAGTTTTGGGATATTCATTGCAAGACTCAGATTATTCTGAACCAAAGCTTTCCTCACCTTATCCTTATAGGTTTGGCCTATTCTAAAATGCTCTTGTCATACCATATGCTGTTCTTTCAGTTTTTAAAAATTGTCCCTTTTGTTTTTCAGTCTATTGGAAATATTTTTTTAATGCACTCTCACTGGTTTCATGAGACAGCTTCCATTTTTCTTCTCTTTGGTACTGTGTATGTTTGGGCCTTAATTATATCATTTTTTTCAGAATTTCCCAATGCTCCTCAGTTTTTTTTTCTGTTGCAAGATTTTAATCCATGGAATATTTTGTAGTTTTGTCCTAGCTTATTAAAGTCAGTTCCCTTGAAATCTAGAACACAAATCTGATTGCCTTAACTTCTTCTGGCCAGTACTGTGTGGATCCAATTATCATTCTCTCCCAAGTTCACTGCAAGTTCCATTCCATCAACTATTTCTTCCCCTTAGTCCATTAAATTCAGTATAATTGATCCCTTAATACAGCAGTGCCCAACTTCCAGGCCATGGCCCATTCAGAACCAGGAGGCTCAAGTAGCATTGTGCGTGTTTGTGCAGCTCCACTTGTGCAAGCTACAGGCATGACTGGCGTTCAGTTCACACAGAACCATCCTCTCCCCCCCTTTGCTGGTCCACCAAGTCTTAATACATTGGTCAACTTTTGGACAATGAAATTTTCTGCAAGATATGCTAAAAGCATACTTCCCTTCCCAGGCCCTATAAAGTTTGATTTTCATTTGATGTCAGAATAGTTGAAATCCTCCATTATGTTTAATATATATTTGCAATACAATGATGAAACAGAGGACAGACTCTACATTTCTGCTTCTGTATGAGCTACCAGCAATGCAACAGAGTATGGCTGAGTTTGCATAAAACAACTCCATTTTTGCATATTACTGGTTTCTTAAGATCATTAGGCAGCATACAACTTCTGATGTTCTGACTAATGTACAATACTTACACATTTTTATTTTTTGTGTATATTTCTGATTTCAGTTCTTTAATGGGTTCTTTTCTCTTTTAAAATCCATACTCTGTATTTGCCTTGCTGCATAATGTATATGGAAGCCATTCTTTCTGCAATTTGGTTAGACTTCTGTTGTGAATATATTGTGAATATATTCTCCAGATTTACACCATCAATTCGATGTAATCAATAACTTTATCTCTTTTCCAATTTTGTGCAAAATTCTTTATCCGCATGACTATGAGCATATATTTTAGTAAATTGTGTTGTTGTTTTTTTAAAAAATGCGTTTTGGAACAGGGTCCCCAACTTGTGGGCCATAGTACACTAATGGACCATGGGGGTGGATTTGCAACTGTGCCATGGAAACCGGTCAACAAACACACATGTGTGCATCGCCTCCCCGAATCCAACAAGCCAGAAACATTGGGGAACTCTGTCTTAGAATTATGCCTGTGAGGAAAAATAATGGTTTCATTTTGAATTTGATTTCTAAAATTTTCTTAATAGTGTTGTATATTTCTTTTCAGTATATTTGATTCTTTTACATTCTCTACAAGTGGTGAAATCGCTCTCTTTCCTGGCATTTATAACTATTAAAATATGATTTGACAATTATTGATGAAGTCATATACTATCTATAGAATATTTTTACACCAGTTTTCTCTTAAGTTGTAACTTGGACTACATTTTATAGATTTGTTCTATAATATTTCCAATTGAAATTTTGTATCTATTTCTTTACATTTTATCATCTATTCTATCTTTTTTTTTTAAATTGTTATGTTTCCTTGTCATATTTGAGTTTGTCAAATATTTTTGTCATTTTTCTTAGAAGCTGTCCATTTTTGAGGTAAGGTTTTATTCTTCCAGCATTTGTAAATGCATCAACTATGATATTTTCTGGCCTTCACTAATTAATTATTCCTGTGTCTTTAGTCTATTCATCGAATCTGAGTGGATCATCTGCATATAGGTAGTCCTCAATTAATGACCACTCATTCAGTGAACATTCAAAGTTATGATGGTATACTAGAACCCCCTCAGGGATGTGATTGCAATCTGGGCCCTTGACAACTGGCTTACACTTATGAGCTTGCAGCATCCCATGGTTATGTGACTGCCATTTGCGAGTTTCCCTGTTGGCTTTTTAACAAGTCAGTCTGTGAGAAAGCTGAGGGGACATGTTGCAAGTTACTTAGGAAAGTTTCCCCCACCTGTGCACTTTCCCCCAGCCCCTCTGTCTCGTGCTTCATTGGCCAACCCGGCACAATGCCTTTAATTTATTTTATTTATTAAATCTATTTGCCAGCCATTTGACTCTGGGCAGCTTACAACATTAAAAGCAATAAAACCATATTCATTATATAAATATATTGATGGGGGGGGGGGGAAGGAATAATACATTTCAGTACAAATACAGGTTATTAATAAAAGATGGGAAGGCAGGGAGTAGAATATATTGAGTGGCGGGGTGGGGGGGATTTATAACCACATTGTTTAGTGACGGAAATCCTAGTCCTAGCCAACGAGTATCTTGAATGTATGTAGTTTCAATGTCATAGTAATATAAAAAGTCATTTTTGTAAAAAAAAAAAAAAGAATCTGAACTGGTACCTTTGGAAAATAGTTTTTTTTTAATACATTTGCCTTAATAATTACATTTTGTCCTAATCAAGAAAATGTTACATTTTTTATTAATTGTCTTGATATATTTCTTAACTATTGTCTGTAAAATGCAAATTCAGATATTTTATGGAATCTTTTTTAAAGCTTTATTGAAATTTATTATACTGTAAAATATAATGAAAATCAGCATTAAAACTGGGGGGGGGGGGTGCGAGGATGCATGGTAAAGGGGGAAGAAAAAAAAATGAAAGCATTGATTTCTGCCTATTTCCAATGCAATAGGGTAATATGGGCCATTATTACACTGCATTAATTATATCGTCATCCTCAACATTTTGCCCTATGCTTAGTTATTACAATCCATTTCAATAACACCACAATTATTAAGTCTTCAAACTAAAATTTAAATTCCATTTTTATCTATTTTGAGCATAAAAACCGGAAGTGATTTCTGAATAGAAGAGGACTAATTACACTATTACCTTTGTTTGAAATGTTCTTGTCATTTCAGCCAAATTCACTTTTCCCATTGTGAGAAATGGCAATTTTATTATACTTACCTATTAGATTTTCTGCAGTATCATCTATGACAAAATTCATAGTATTCTCTCAAGTTCTTTGACCAACTTTGACCAATAAACTCTAAACATTTTTTAAAAATTGTCTTTTTTGCAGTTACAATTAATTCTAATACATCATTTAAAAAAGGGTTTTTCTCTCTCATATTATAATGCATTATTAATTTCCCATTGCTCAAATGTCATAGACAAAAAATAATCTTCTTTCGCTTCCCTTTTTCTCTTAAACATAAATATTTCTGAAATCAATTTCAATAATATTTTATACATTTTAAGAATAACTTATTCATCTGTTTTCAATCCCACTTTTTAAAGTACAAAGCAATGAGTTAAATCTTTATATTAATTAATAGAATATATATATATATGGCAGTTAAAAGGAGGAAGCAGCTGCAATCTCACATTACTCTGAGAAGCACAGAGCCGGAGACAGAAGCCTGAAGATGATGAATGAGACTTCATCGAACGTTGCCTAGATACTTGAATCTTTGCTGGAGAAAAACCGAACAACGAAAGATCCATATATCTATCTATCTATCTATCTATCTATCTATCTATCTTTGGTTGTTCGGGTTTTCTCGCGTAAGGTTCGAAGTATCTAGGCAACGTTTCTATGAAGTCTCATTCATCATCTTTCAGGCTTCTGTCTTGTGCTCTCAGATGAGATTGCAGCTGCTCTTCCTTTAAGGAAGAAGCAGCTGCAATCTCACATCACTCTGAGAAGCACAGAGCCGAAGACAGAAGCCTGAAGATGAGCTGCTTCCTAAAGTAGCTTCTTCCTTCTTCCTAAAGGAAGAAGCAGCTGCAATCTCACATCACTCTGAGAAGCACAGAGCCGAAGACAGAAGCCTAAAGATGATGAATGAGACTTCATCAAAACGTTGCCTAGATACTTTGAACCTTACGCGGGAGAAAACCCGAACAACCAAAGATCCACATACAAATACCCGCGAGAACCTCAGAAAACATATATATACATATACATATACATATACATATACATACATACATACATACATACATACATACATACATATATTCTTAAGTTTTCGCAGGTACTTACATGTATGGCATTTGACTTTGTTCGGGTATTTTCCCACGTCATAGTAGTTGTGCTTTTAAAGTTGTAGCGACGTTTCAGCAGAATCTCATCTGCCATCATCAGGCTTCTGTATAGTGTTCGTGCGCATGTGCGCATGAAATGTTTCTTCTTCAGAATGTCTGTAAATGTCTATGAATATAAACTCTTTTTCTCCATAGATTTTCAGATAATGACTTTCAAAACAGATATATCAGCATTGTCAATTTCAACTTCAATTTTGAAGTAGAAAACCAAAACATGTTCTTCTATGGCTCATAGTCTTAGTTGCAAATTGCAATTCTTCTTTCAGCTGTACTGGGAGAGCTGTAATTAAATCATCTTCACAGTAGACACTGTTACTGTCCGATCTATAATGATCTATATTGACAAAATAATTGAATCTCTTATGATATCAAATATTTATGTAGTAACCTCAGTGATTTGGTAACTTTCTACCCTTGTTATAAATTTTGTTCCTCTTTTGTAACATATTTAGAGCACAGCCTGTCTATAAAATGAATTATTTTGTCAGAGTACCTCCAAGATATTTTATTTGGTGGGGGGGGGGGGTATATTATTTTGTTGTCTTCCGTTTGGTTCCTTATCACTAGTCTTTGGCTCCACCTTGTGGTCAGAGGTGTTATTCAGCAGGTTCTGACCAGTTCTGGAGAACCAGTAGTGGAAACTTTGAGTAGTTCGGAGAACCGGCAAATACCAGCTCTGACTGGAGATTTTACAGTATCCTTCCCTGCCACGCCCACCAAGCCACGCCCACAGAACTGGTAGTAAAAAAAATTGAATCCCACCACTGCTTGTGGTCAAGGAATAAATATTTGAAACAAGGTTTTATATGTCAGGTATATTTTGGGCAGTTTCTGTTAAAATAAAGTGGAAGATTTCAGTCTCTCACAACAAACAATTCAGAGTTGCAAAATATAACTCCCAATGGGAATGGCAAATTCATAATAAGAGAAGATTAAACCACAATTTGAAATTTTATGTTTCTTCAACGAAGTTAGAAAAGAGAAACTATTCCATGCTTCCTTATTTTAGTTCATCACTAGTAGTCCTTCCCATTGTTTAGCAATAATGATTCCCCAAAATTGGGCTAATCTTCACAAAGGACTAACAGCCTATGATTGAATCTATACTTCATTTGTATTTCCAACAAAAGGTCAATAAGCAATGAGGGAACAGGATTTTAGAAATAAACTACAGGTTTTACGGATGGTTGTAGAGAGAATCATGATTCCTCCCCTGCCGCCTCCCTCCCATTCCATATCCCCAGGAAAAGGGAGGGGAGGCAGCATTTTCTGCTGCTCAGGCAGGAACTAAAACAATTAACGAAAGCTTCAAAGGAACGAGCCATTTGCAAAGGCTGGAAGAAAGGGGGGAAAACTCTGCATCAGCTGAACTTCTTTAGGTGAGCTGAGAAGTGTGTTCCACAAATGGATACAATGGAGTTCCAATCTGAAAGAAAACAAACTGTCAGGAATGTCGCAAGGAGTGGCTTCTGCACTTCAGACTAAGCCAAATAGAATTGACAGGATAAGTTAATAAAATACATAGAACCTACTTAATTTACATTCTTCTCCCTTCCCCAAGGCTGAACTTGACCCCTTCTACCACTCAGAAAACTGGAGGGGGACAGTATAAATGCCAAAAACAGATAATAGATAATCACAGTTGGAAGGGACCTTGTAGGTCATCTAGTCCAACCCCCCCCTGCCCAAGTGGGAGACCCTATACCATTTCTGACAAATGGCAGTCCAATCTCTTCTTGAAAGTCTCAAGTGATGGCGCTCCCACAACTTCCGAGGGCAAGTTTAACACACTGTTAAACTAATCAAATGCCCCATCAGGCATCTCAATCACAAAAGCCCAGAAGAGTATACAAATCATTCTGTTCACCCTTCCAATCTGCCAGTTGACCCGAAACCCACAGCTGTTATCACTGTAGTATCTCTGACTTTTGAAATAAACTCCTTTCTGGCAGCTCACTTCCCGGTTTCTTATTTTGTTCATCAGCACTGATTGTATCGTCCTGGCTGGAATTTTTCTTCTTACATGGTGAAATTGAGAGAACAGATTCCTAGACCACAGTCTACGTTGCCTATGGGAAGGGCTTCTGGCAGAAGATGGGCTGCAGCTCATAAGAAGTGGGAAGAATGCATTTGGAAAATGACTGGGTCAGCTAATTAAAAGGGTAAACTGAGTGAGGAGGGTGACCAATCATTAGGACCTAATTGCAAGCATAAACCCCAAGACAACCAATTAAACAAAGAGGTAGGGAATAGTGTGAAGGAATGAAAACTCAGATACAAAACAGGAAATGTAGAAGCAAACCCAGGGTCAGCCATAAAGGACTCAGATGCCTATACACTAATGCTCAAAGATTGAGGAATAAACAGAATGAACTTGAAGTACAAATATACAAGAGCAGATATGATGTAGTTGTCATTATCAAAATTTGATGAAACTCATGACTGGAATGTACTGCTAGAAGGATATAAACTGTTCAAAAGAAACAAGCCTAACAAAAGAGGAGGTAGAACTACATTATATGTAAGTATTCACTATACCTCTATAGAAATACATAAAACCAAGGATGAAAGCCTCCTTTCATTCTTAATATAAAAGGTAACAGGCTATGGGCATATACAACATGCTACCCAATCAAGCAGGAGAAACAGATGCACTTTTTGTTAAAATGGAACTAATCAACAATTGGGAGGAAGAACTCTGCATCAAGTGGGAAAATTGAAGAAAGAGACTCAAGGGCTAATTCTGGTTGCACAAGACCAACCCTTAAGAACAAGTGCATACAAAACCAGAGCTAAAAAGACAGCTACAGACAGCAAGTTACACTAATTTGCTGCTGCAAGAAGATTGCATAGATTGACTACAAGCAACGACATGACAAAGTAGCAACAACAATGCTTTGAAAGATCTGCAAGAAATATCATTTAGTCAAGCAAGAACTAGAAAAAGTCATAGAAAATGAGAAGCTAATTTGCTCTGGGACTTCTGAATTCATACATAGTGGAATGTTGCACATAAAACTCCAGACTTAATAATTGTCAATAAAAAGAAGAAAAAATGCTGAATATTGGAAGTGGCAATACCTGGAGACAGCAGAAGAGAAGAGAAAGGATTGGAGAAGACAGCACGATATAAATACTTCTGAATAGAGATAGAATGACTGTGGCAAAAGAAAGGAAAGGTTATACCAATAATAATAGCTGCCTTTAATGGTATCCTAAAGCAACTGGAGCATCACTTAAGCACTATCAGCATTGACAAATCACCATCAAAAAATGATTGTACTTGGAATAGTTTACATCTGTAACAATATCTGTAACACCATTAAACATCCACAACTGTCTGTCCCAAATCCTGATAGGTAGACAAAATGCCAAATCCAGTCTGGACATCTGACTATCTGTGCTGCAAACCATAATAGGAATAATCCAAATATATATATAACAACACAGCTTAGTTAAAGGAGGTAGATAAGAATAAAAAAGATGAAATACCTTGTATGAACAGCAGGAATGATGGAAAAAAGAGCAAGGAAGATCAAGAATTGGCCAGCACCAGGTAAAGATGAATTGCATATGTTTTGTTTGAACACCTGATTAGCCTACATCAAATATTTGCCAAGCAGTTTAACAACATACTGCAAGAAGGTGAAATTGAGGTGTGGCTAACATCTGGCAAAAGCTACCTGATAATGAAAGATCCAGCAAAACGGATTGCACCAGGCATCTACCGGCCAATTACCTGATTGCCAATAGTTTTCTGGTGAAAAATGGACTACAGGGACATGACTGTTGGTTGAGTAATTAGGGCCAGCAGCTATAGTATTACTGGAAATAGCAATAGCACTTATACAGCACTTATACTATATATAGACCCATCATGCTTTACCGCATTCTGTGGGTGGTTTACATAGGGCATAGTGCCTCCAACAGCCTGGGTCCTTATTTTGTCAACCTCAGAAGGGTGGAAGGTTGAGTTAACCCTGAGCCTGAAAAGCACTAATTCTGTAAAGAAAAACTGAAGGATGGCTAACATTTCACAAAACCTATTTGATAATAAAATATCCAACAAAAGGGGCAACTGCAGGCCAATTACCTGCTTACCAACAACATTCAAATTACTAGCTGGTGTGATAGCTAATGCAGTCCAACCAGCATCTAATTGAAAACAAGCTCTTTCCAACTGAACAGAAGGAAACGGCCGAAAATAGCAGGGGATCAAAATAAATTCCTAATTACTATGAGCACTGATGATGGTACCTAGTCTGGTTAATGAAATGTTTGCAAGAAAATTACCAAGCTCAGAGAGCACCAAGGACTCCTCCTTACTAATAAGATGATTCTGGAAAACTTCAGGAGAAGGATAACCAACTTGAACATATCATGGATTGATTAGAAGGAAGCATTTGACTCCTGGCCAATGTTAGAATAATCCAGTGCCTAGAAATGACAGGAGTTGGTAGAAATATCGTGCAAAGGTTTGGGCAAAGATAGATGGTACAATGGAAGATACTGTTGCTGGTCAATGGTGATAGATTACGAGAAGTTAATATTAAGAGAAGAATCTTCCAAGGACTCTCTTTTGCCACTTCTGTTTGTCATCACATTGATTCTTCCATCAACAATAATGAATAATTCAGGATATCAAACATCAAAAACACCTTTCAGGCTATCTAATCTTTACATAGTTCATTTGAAACTGAAAAAATACCATCTGAAATAAAATAGCTCCTCAACATTGTTGAGCAATGAAGTTTAGATTGGACATATGTGCCATGCTTACCATCAAATGGAGAAAAATCGAGAAAAGTGAAGGAGATGCCCTACAGAAATCATATCAAGATTGTATGAAGATGTTCACTACAAACACCTGCCGTCCTTCAAGATGACCACATCAGGACACTGAAGTCAAGAAAAAGGTTATAGTTAAATACATTAGAGTGAAAAAATCTTAAAATCCAAATTCAGTGAAGAAAATACCAGCAAGACAATTAATACTGGGCAATTCCAGTTATTAGATACACAGCTGGAATAGCCTGGCCTCAAGCAGAACTAAAAGTGGTCCAGAGTCACCCTGTAGAGGATATAGATTGAAGAAAGAAAAGAAAAAAGAAAAGAAAGAAAGAGAGAGAGAGAGAGAGAGAGAAAGAAAAAGAAATAAAGAAGGCTCTAAAAGGTAACTAGAAACATATTTACAATGAATCATGCCCTTCATCCTCAGAATGACATTGACAGACTCTACATATCAAGAAAAATAGTGTGTGTGGAATGTTGCAAGTACGTTTGATGGGTGAAAAAGAAAAAAGTGCATTGAAAGAATATCTGAAGGATAGTGAAAAAGATGAACTGAAAATAATATACCAATATACCAAGATGGCTTACTGGAGACCAAAGACCAAATGAAAAACAGAAAAAAGGCATGAGAAGATAAACTGTTACATGGTCAGTACATGGTTAGTATGAAAAATATAACAGATGAAGCAGATATGGTGGACAAAAATACCAAATCCAGTCAGAATATAGGGCTGATCGTGCGTTGAACCATAATAATAACGAATTTAAGACTGTTGAACCTATAAATGCTAAAATGAAACACTAAAAATGAAACACTAAAATGTTTAAATACTTAACACTAGTTGACTAAATTATAAAATTATTTTTAATAGATTAATAATTCAGTATGGTAGTGCATGTATGTACTGTTCACACTGCCGGCTGCCAACAGCTTGGTTGCACCAAGCCAGGACGGAGACGCATCGAACGAGATACATGGCTCTGGACACCGGAAGTACAAGATGCCGTACACCTGAAGAAACGGCTCTACAAGGCCTTTCTTCAGGACAAGACCAGCGAGAAGCTCTGCGAATACAAGGCGGCCAAAAAGGCAGCCAAGAAAGCAGTAGCGACAGCCAGAAGCTCCCACTACGATGACATCTACGAGAAGCTGAACACGCAAGAAGGCGAGAATGAGATCTACCGCCTAGCCAAAAGCAGACACAGGAAGACCCTGGACATTGACCAGTTTCATGGGATCAACGACGAAAGGGGAAATTTGATCGTCAACCCCAGAGACGCTGCGGAGAGGTGGCGGCAATACTTCGAGAAGATCTCCACCGAGGAGTTCCCACACCCACGAACCCCGCGAGGTGACCCAGTTGAAGGCCCAGTCTCAGGCATTTATGCCAGCGAGGTCGCCGACGCCATCAAGGCCATGAAAAGCGGTGGCAACAGGACCAGACGACATCCCTGCCGACTTCTGAAAAAGGCACTACCGGGCTCGGCATTGTGGCTGTGCGAGCTGTTCAACAACATCGTCTCCACGGGAAAAGTTCCACACGACTGGTACCGCAGCACCACTGTTCCGATCTGGAAGGGAAAGGGCAGCCCAGCGGACTGCTCCAACTACAAACCGGTCAGGTTACTGTCACACACTATGAAGATCTTTGAACGCGTCCCTTGATAAGCGCATTCGGGACATCGCCGACATCAGCGTCAACCAGGCTGGATTCATCAAGAACTGCGGCACCACCGACGCCATCTTCGGTGTGCGGATGCTGATGGAGGCTCACAGAGAGAAGAAAATCCCGCCCACACCGCCTTCCTAGACTTGGAAAAGGCCTTCGACCGAGTCCCGCACGATCTCATCTGGTACGCACTGCGAGACCACGGCGTGCCTGAGCTGCTCGTACAATGGGTCCAACTCCTATACAGATGTCACAAAAGCCGTGTAAAAGCGGCAGCTGGGATATCAGAGGAGTTTAATATTACCGTCGGCGTACACCAGGGCTCTGCTCTCTCACCACTGCTGTTCATTCTGGTGATGGACACAATTACACACGACCTGTACACGCCCGCCCCATGGACGCTGCTCTACGCCGATGATGTGTTCCTGGCCAACCTGTGCAAGGCTGAACTAGAGCACCGAGTCCAACAGTGGCACGACCGCCTCGAGCAGTTCGGGCTCCGGCTGAACCTAAAGAAGTCCGAATACCTGACCACTGACAATGAAATGACAGGCTCCATCCACGTGAACGGGCAGGAGCTACCGCGCGCCTCCACCTTCAAGTACCTGGGAACTACTCTTGGGGAAGAAGGCCTACTACAAACTGAGGTGGCAGCCAGGATCAATGCAGCGTGGGGCAAATGGAAGTCCGTCACGGGCGTCCTCTGTGACAAGAAGATGCCGTGCGCCTGAAGGCGAAAATCTATAACTCTGTGGTGCGCCCGTGGCCATATACGGCGCAGAGTGCTGGCCGGCGACCAAAGAAGTCGAAAGCAGACTCCAGATAATGGAGATGCGAATGCTCTGATGGTCGGTAGGCCTCACCCTACTCGATCGCGTCAGGAACGAAGAAGTGCGTGTAGACGGTTCAACGTCGTGCCCATCCCCACGGTCATGAGGCAGTCCCGGCACGATGGTTCGCCACGTGAGCCGCGCCAAGGAAGAATCCATCATCAAATCTGTAATGAAGGTGACTGTCGGAGGAGCGGGACCGTGGTAGACCTAAGCAACGCTGGATGGACACGATCAAGGCCGATCTAGAGATCGCGAAGGCAGACCCGACACACGTGGCAGACAGAGAGGTGTGGAAGCAGTACTCAAGGACATTAGCGGACCTCGCCCGAGCGCGAGACAAACGCTGAAGAAAAAGAAGAAGAAGAAGAAGAAGAAGAAGAAAGGTAGTGCATGTATGTAAATATGCTTGTAAATTCGTGTGCGTGCATATAGAATAAAATAATAGAGTTGGAAGGGACCTAGTCTAATACCCTGTTCAAGCAGGAGATCCTATACTATTTCTGACAATGGCTGTCCAGTCTCTTCTTGAAAGCTTCCAGTGATGAAGCACCCCCAACTTCTGAAGGCAAACTGTTCCATTGGTTGATTGTTCTCACTGTCAGAAAATTTCTCCTTATTTCTAGGTTAAATGTCTCCTTGATCAGTTTCCATCCATTATTCCTTGTCAGGCCTTTAGGTGTTTTGGAAAATAGGTTGGACCCCGCCCCATGACAGCCCCTCAAATATTGGAACACTGCTATCATTGGAACCCTGGTCCTTCTCTTTACTAGACTAACCATGCCCACTTCCTCAACTGTTCTTCATAGGTTTTAGCCTCCAAACAACAAATTATATTTGTTGCTTTTGTCTGCACGCCTTTCTACAGTCTCAATCTTTTTTATTGTGTGGTGACCAAAACTGGATGCAGTATTCTAGATGTAGTCTTACTTAGGCTTTATAGAGTGATATTAGTTAGGTAGGGGCCAATGTTCAAGTCTATCAAGATCCATTTTGAGCCAATCATCTAGGATTTGGCTATTCCTGCCAGCTTAATATCATCTGCAAATTTGATGAGTTCCCCTTCTATTCCCTCATCTAAAGATATTGAAGAAGATATTGAGGAGTATTGGGCCTAAGATGGAAGGCCCTTCCTTCTTTCAATGTAGTCATAGGACTACTCGCTGAGTACGGTTTGTCACTTACAAATCCATCTGGTGGTGATGCTTTCTATCCCACTTTTTTCTAGATTATCAAGAAGTAAGTTGTGGTGTAATTAGCTGAATGCTTTGCTGAAGTCTAAGTATGCTGTGTGATCCATATCAAAGGAATATAACCTAAAACAGTTTAAAAAGCATAGGATATTTTGTAGAGTTAAAATTAGGAGAATGCTTTTCATGTTTTGCAGCATGGACTAATGACAGTTCAAAGAAAAAATTATATTTTCCTGACAATGTAAGGATTGTAAATGATATTATTCTGAGCACTTCTACATTTATGAGCGAATGGTGCAAGTTTGTTTAGAAAGGACACCAAAGGCACATTTGGCCTAGAGTCGCAGGTTCCTCCAGATCACAGGGACAGCTTCGCTCTGCAAAAGGGATATTATTATATCTTCCCCTCAGTATTGCAGATGGTAAATCATTAAAACAAGCAAAAAAGGTAATGGTAGGTAATACTGAATAGCCAATTTCCTCGTGTAAAGGGTCTCTTGCTAATAACCTGTCAAGATTGATATACGTAATTTGCCCTACTTTATTTTGAGAGCTATGCCAAACACCTTCTTCAGGTCTAATTTTTTATAGTCCTCTGGTATAAAATGCAGGTTGGCATAGAGAATTCTGAATTCTGGCTTTCCAAAAAGAGATAATCTGACCAAGAAGAATGCGATAGTCAGAAAATTGATGGAAAAATGATATATGAGCAGAAATAGAGCCAAGAAAGCTTTAGATTTGAGGGGCATATGAAATGGTTTATTAGCTGTGTGCAAACAGACACTGACCATATTTCATAAATACTTTAATTTAGATCCTACACAGAGCAGAAGATTGGATGATGACTTAAAGGTCTTTTCCAATTATCATTCTATGGTTATTTTCATGTAGATTCTGAGGAAATTAGAACATTTTTTATTTTAACATCTGAATATGACACTTTGCAGAGTGATTGCTGACTCCAGTAAGAAACAAAATGTGGGATATAAATGTATAAAATACATACAAATTAATATTTAGCATTACATTAAAATGCATTGTATTAAATAATTAATATTTTGATTCTGATTCTTAAAGGTTACCCTTTTCCTACTGCTCCTCCGGTAGATCCATTTGCAAAAATTCGAGCGGATGATTGTGGAAAAACAAAAGGATGCTTTAGGTCAGTATGATACAATGAAAATTTGTTAACTGTTTTTTTTTATACCAATCTGATCTATGAACAAGGTCACTCTATAAATTAAAATCTAAAAATATATCCTATTAGCAATGACTTATTGTAACTCTGAGTCCATGTAAAGTTTTCCAGTTGTGAAATTCATTTGATTAGACTATTGAAATGTAGAGTTCTGCATAGATTAAACAAAACTTTCTAAGAACAGAACTATTTCTAAGAATAGAACACCTTTGCACTGTGTTTTGATACCATAAAATTTGAAATTTTTAGTGCTTTTGTATAAGAAACAATAGGAACAAGATCCTTACTACCTTGATGTATGTCCTAAATTCACAAAGATTTGAAGTAATTTTTTAAAAAAATCTACATAAAATAATCAATTTTTGGTGACTTGTCTATCTACAGAATTATAGCACTTAGCTCAGCAAAGAAGCAACAGCAGAGGCTTCATTTCAGTAAGAGCCTATATAATCTACAAAATATCAGCAATTGTGGTGTGTTAAAGCTTCTTCCCTGTTTTCATTTGGCAAACTGACTATAAAATTCAACAAACAAATAAAGTAACATTGTGTTTGAATTGACAATCTGAAAACTCATCATCATAGGAACAGTATCTGCAAAGCCCATGCACAGTTTATATTTTGATTTGTATAACTTGGCTTAAAAAGAATACTGCATCCATTTTTGGTCACCACGATACAAAAAAGATGCCATGGCTCTAAAAAAGGTGCAGAGAAGGACAACAAAGATGATTAGGGGACTGAGGCTAAAGCATATGGTGAATGGTTGTAGGAATTGGGTATATCTAATTTAACAAACAGAAGGATTAGGAGTGACATGATAGTAATCTTCCAATATTTGAGGGACTGTCACAGATAAGAGGGGGTTATTCTCCAAAGTACGTGAGGGCAAGACAATATCTAACTGATGGAAAATTATCAAAGACAGGTCCAGTCTAGAATTAAGGCAAAGTTTCCTGACACAGGAACAATTAATCAGCTTGTCTCCAGAAACTGTGGATGCTCCCTGGAGATTTTAAAGAAAAGACCAAACAGCCATTTACCCAGAATGGTATGGGGGGAGGGGGTGTCTTCCGCTTGGGCAGAGACTTGGAGTAGAACAGGGGTCACCAACCTTTTGGACCTCAGGGACCACCAAACTCATAATTTTAAATCCTGCAGACCACTAATAAAGCTGGCTGGGGAATTCTGGGCTTAAAGTTGCCAAGGTTGGAGATCCCTGGTCTGGATGATGGTTGATATAGTCAGACTTCTGAACTTCACTTAAACACCAATTTTACCAGCTTGGAACCCCTGCTTTTTCAGACTTAGAGAGGAGGAGGACATGTTCTCAGGATACATACAGCTGCCAGGCTTGCCACCAAAGCCATGCCTGAGTTCCCAGAAAACTGGAAAGCAAACCCTAAAAAACATGCCCAGGTCATTGATCCACCCCCCTTGGCCAATGGCTCCTCTGCTGAAGTTGCAATCCCATTGCAGAGGCCGCCGGTCCACTCCTTGGCTGCGAGAGTCCTTCCACGGGGTGGGGCAAGGTGCGGAGAAAGAAAGAGGGAGGGAAAAGCCATGAATCATTCTCTTCAGCCAAACCAGCCATGCCTTCTTTGTCAATGCGGGGCTGGGCATTTGGAGAGGATCCCTAACTTGGGCCGAGAGGCAGAACATGCATGCATGTCCAGATCAATCCAGGCACAGCAGAGAAGCAAACACTGGGCTGCTCAACAGTGGTGGCGGCGGCACTCTCTGGAAGAGAGAGAGAAAAAGCAGCAGCAGCGGTAGTGGGTGGGACTTTGCCCGCCTATCCAGCAGCTGTGACAAATTGCCCAGGTGCTTTACACTGTCATTTTTCCTTATTCCCTCGCCTCACCCCTCGCAGATAGCTACTAGTAAGAGCTGGACTTACCAGCTCGCTCTCTCCAAGCTTGCTTTCTTCCTTGGGGAGTCATCCCCCCACTTGCTTTGGTGTCCTTTTTCCTCCCTTTTTTTTAGGGCTGCATCCCTCTTTTCTTTTCTGCCATTTCCTTGCTGGTTTCTGGTCTGCAGGAAAATTCCCCACCCTGTTTTCCTACTGATGATCATTATTTGGGATCACAGGATACCAGCTCCAGCTCCATTCTTAGGGAGGGAGAGCGGGGGGGGAGAGAGAGACTGACTGACTGACTGACTTTTGGCTTTCATGCAAGGAAAGCAGCAGAAGTCTTTCTTTCTCTTTCCCAAACTCTGCCAGAAATGAGTCTTTGCCGGCACAGCCTCTTGAAGCAGGATGCCTTGCAGGGTCCAAAAGATTCATTTCTGGTGGAGTTTGGGGGAGAAAAAGAAACTTTTGCTGCTTTCCTTGCATGAAGCCAAAAGCAGAAGTGGAAAGAAGCAGCACGAAGGCCAGGCAAAGCGCCTGGGGCGCCTGGGGCAAGTTTCCCCTGTCTGCTCTTTCCCCCCACTCCCCTTACTACCTCATATCGTTCACAATGCAAGCGATGCAAGCCTTGTGTTCCCACAGGCCATGTGGGCGGCGCAGCCTTGTGTTCCTGCACAGCCTGAATTAATTGCTTTGGGGGGTGCTTTGGGGGTGACATTTCTCTGCGGACCACCAAAATTTTCTCACAGACCACCAGTGGTCCACAGCCCACTGGTTGGTGACCGCTGGACTAGAACACCCTCAAGTTCTTTCCTTTCAATTCTGTTATTCTGTATTCATCTGAAGACATGGAGAATTCAGAGTTCCTGATAACACATAATTTTAAAACAATGTCAGTGACCCTAGAGATGGAACTGTTTTAATGGATAAATGTATGGCTTAAGAATTTAAAAAGGCACTTATGGAACACAGAAAAAGAACATGGAATAAAACTCCTGCTTTTTGGCCCCATCTTGGAACAATGCTTCATTTGAATGTTTTGTCCTGAAATTGAAATATTGAAAATGGCCATGTTTAAACTGAAAATATATTTTGTACATCTTTACTAAAATGGTCTAGAATCAATAATTACTTCTTCTCCCTTGAACTGACTTGAAAGCTTGTTCTGTAAATCTTATTGTTTTCTGTTATCTTATTGAAATGGCTTTTTCAATCACATCATTATAGAATTAAGTTCCATCGCAAACTATAGTTGTCCTGATCACTATTGTTCACTTTTAAGCCAATAGTCAACTATATTATTTTGGCATGTGTTTAAACTTAATTTTCTTTTCACTGTTTTCTCTTTATTCTTGTTTATTTAGAGTCTGAATATTAAATGTTACCATCTTTTATCTTGAGTAGGTTATTCTCTGTCAAAAATCAGGCAATATCTAATGATTATTATAAAGAACACTATTAAGGATCTGCAAGATCAATAGTTAAGGTTGTTCTTTATAAGAATTTTCATAAGACATTAAATTTCATAGAATTTTTAAGTAAAAATTTGGGACATGGAGCAGCAGTGGCTAATCATAACTAGGATTATCCCTGAGTTGCAAATTTCCCAAGAATTACAAGGTGACAATGGAGATGTTTATGTGTTTCTTTCTATCTAGTCATTATCTGTTTATTGCAACCCCAGAGGTGATACGTTTTATTAAAGAAGATATTGCTTATGTAATTACTGATCTATGTGTAGTATAATCAAACTAATTAATTAGGCATACTCTAATGAGGAAAAAAAACTGCTTTAAATTTGTAACTTTAAAGTACATTTGTATGATATAGGTACACCGACAGTCTTTTTACACAAATATAATGATATACTGCCAGCATGGCAGCTATCCCCCATCTCATATGGATGGAATACACACTGAATCTCTTTTATTATTATCTCTTTTATTAAAACTATGATCCTAATATATGCAGGAACTTTAAACGGTCCTTGACCATTTAAGATATTACAGCGGGTAGTACATGAGGTCATATAAACATGAAATATGTATATTATAAATCACTTGGTATATCATATGTTATGCCAATTGGAGCTCACAAAAGGAAACTAATGGAGAAAAGTTTACATAAAACAGCTTACCCTATTGATATGCTTCAATACATGAACACATAGCTAATATTTCTGCCTGGAACCCTAACAATTACTTCACCTTGGAACTTCAGGCACCAACATCTGCTAGACTCCAACAACTGAGGAACAGTGGGATATGCCTCATGCAGGTAAGGAAGGGAATGGGTAGAAATATGTGGTAATGTGTAAGTGCTATGTTTACATTTTTCTTTTACTTATTGTTGTGATCATTTTTGTCTAATACTCTTTTATTTCCTAATAATGTTCTCTACTTCTTGGGGAGGAACTCACTTCCACAAGCAGGAAAACCCTAGTTGGAAAAACAAGTGAGTCTACACAATCTACTGCAATCCAATGTTCCTGAATATATTTCTTGGATCACAGGCTGAATGCACACAGTGGAATTTTGTTCAACGGTAAAATACCATTGTGGCACACCACACTACACCACAGGAAGGAAGGAAGAGTATGTATATTCACAATTACTATACTATTCCACTTATTGTATAAAATAACCCATTTGACACTCAAAATCTTTCACTTTCCAACAAGCATTTGTGCAATTAAGTTACTGCTATTGCCTACAGCTTGCTACCTTATCGATATCTCCTTTGTTTTCCACAGGTGGACAAGATTAATTCCATATCACATTCCATCAAGAATAGAAAACTTACCAGAAACTCTGACCGGGATGCTTCCAGCAATTTTTTAAAAAAATATTTTGTTAAATTATTTGCTCCAGGGAAAAATTGGGTACTTTGAAAACCTCATCACAGATATTTATCCTGTAGTTAAACTATTTATACCCTATAATTTGTGCTACAGAAGAAACATTGTGCTCTTTGTCAATCCAGTCATTCAGAAGATTTAGTGAAGTGACTGATTGATGATTCAATTTGTACCTTTCCCTTTCAGAATATTTGTCATTTTGGATGTTGATCCCCAGAGACTGACACTATTTTATTTATTGTGCTCATTAGTGATTTGAATACTTCCAAATGGGAGCTAGATTCAGCTGGCCATAGGAAGGGAGTTGTTTAGAAAGTAGGAATGTTTTGAGTTCAGGGGCCTTTTATGGGGGATCAACGTTGATTTCTGGAGATTGGCGGAAAGGTTCCTGAAGTTTTTTTGGCATGATTTCAGAAGTGGCTTTCCCTTATCTGCTTCTCACTCTGGGGATGGGCGGAAATGTTCCAAGGGACAGGAGAAATGGCAGAGAAGACTCTTCTCCTGGACCCCACCTACTGGAATACCCTAGATAATAGGGCCCGCAGTATGCCTCCTCTGCCAGCATGGGTGGAGTGACCAATCCCATTGGGATAAAACTGTCCCTCAAATAATTTGGACCCATGTCATGAAGAGCTTTAAAGAAGATTACCAATATTTTTAATAGCACCCAGAAGCAAACTGGCAGCCAGTGCAGCTTGTGGAGCAGTGATATTACATCATTCCTGGCACCCCAAAAACTGTCCACGACACGACACTCTGCATTAGCTGTGGCTCTTCAAGAGCAGCCCCATGTAGGGCATATTTCAATAATCCAAATGCAAAATGAAAATGCCAGGTTTACAATTTACAGAACTTAGAATAGGAACATTTGTATGAAACTTAAAGTGCTTTATTACAGCTTACAAATTATAGACCGCACAATTTTTGTACAGATTACATCCTGATACCAGTACAGTGAGTAACTCTTTATTATGGACTGAAAAAAATAAGTACAAATACAAACACATGTCAAAAGTAGAGAACCAAATAACACACATGTTCATTACATATATAACAGTATATCTCATAATGGAAGATAGCAACAGAAGTGAGAGACGTGGATATCTAAAATGCTATCTGGTTGCTATTTCAAATGTCACATTTATTTAACATTAACATTGGTCAAACCTATGAGTCAATATTTGTATAACAGATATTGCCATGCCAAAATGTTGCCATGCTGAGAATAATAGCTTGATATCTGCCAAAAATAAGGCAGTATAAAATTTACCTGTGCTATTGATTAAAAAGAAGGCAATAAAGACACAGTGGATGTCACAACAGAATGTCACACGAGACACCACATACTTTTCTGACTCCTCTTACTCACTTCTTCCAGGTGGACAAAATCTTCCACATACATGTAGTCCTCACCTATCATTCAACATTGCAAAAGTGTTGACCAGTACTTATGACTGGTCCTCCAAGTTCCAGCCATTGCAGTGCTCCCATGGTCACATGATCATGATTCAGAAGTTTGGCAACTGGCTCGCACTTGCTACAGTTGTAGCATTCGATGGTCACATAATTGTAATTTGCAACCTTCCCTTGGCCTCTGCACTTGCACAGACCCATCCTCATTTTCTCTCAGCTTAGTCTTCTTATACTGATCTGCAACTTCCTTCCCTCACCCTTCCTGTGCTTGCATTAACCCATGTCCTCCTCTTGATATCCCTGTGTTTGCATAGCACTGCAGAACCCGTCCCACCAACTCATATACTGTCTGTGCCAGGCATCCAAGGGCCTTCCCTAGCATCCTTTCCTGGAACTGCCATTGCTTCCTGTTGAAAAATATCTCTTGAAGTTACACCAGCAACTGGATCTGCCTGGAGTGCTGTTGCTAAGCAATGCAATGATATGACCGCATCATTTAGCAATTGCAATTCCAGTCCCAATTGCTGTCATTAAATCTAAGGAGAACACGGTAAGAAATGTGAATGCTCTACATTATTTTATAGTTTTTCTCAGGTAATTGATGGGCTTGAAAAGATTGTGAAACCTTTACAAACAGTTCATGTTCAGAATGAGCTCAAACACAATTGTTATTCATTCATATTACTTGATTTTAAAAAAATTGGGGAAAGCCATAATACTTAATTTTCTCCTTTAAAAGCTTGTGAACAATGAATGTTAATTATTAACTTTTCTGTTAAAGCAAAAATATAGGTGATCAATCCTGTTGCAGAAGCCTCTGGCCACAAATCTAACAAACAAAAATAAAATAAAAAAACAAAGGCTAGCTCTGACCTCAGTCTTAATTATATCTCTGTTCATGTATTGTGCTGTATTAGGTTTACATTACATTACACACTAGGAGTATGTTCAAAATAGAAAATGTGTTTTGAAGCTGAAACAAACCATTGATTCCACAAAGTTCTCTTGAAACATTTTAGATGTAGGTCAGTAAAAAATTCAGATAAGACAACATTTGAAGATGCTTTAGGGCAGTGATAGGAAGCATATGTATGGATATCAAAGGTGACATGCTATGACATTCTGTGTTACATGCTAGCATTTATGCCAGCATTCATCAACAGCCAATTCTGGAAAACACATCCTATTCTTGCGTGATTTTTGAAGACTGCAGAGGTCATATGAGAATAGGGTGTGCAGCCTCCAGACCCGCTGAAGCTTTCCATGAGATCATGTTCTTGCATATCTTTCAGAATCTCTGAAAATTGTATGAGCACAGGTATGCCTTCATAAAATTTTTGGAGGCTCCAGAAGCTTCATGAGAATAGGGTACACTCTTGTGTGACTTCTGGAGCCTCCAAAAAATGCACAACAACAGGGAGGTTGCAGAGGCTGGAAAAGAGCATTCCTCAAAACCACTTCAAGAACAAAGGTCTTGTACAATTTGCAGCTGTATATAAAGACCTGTTAATAGAAAAAGAATACAACATGAAAGTAAGTGGTGCCTATGTTTGGATATATAAAAATCTTTGAAACTAAAATTCAAATTTACAAACAAGATATAGGGACAAAAACGTACAAGTATTTTCCTTGATTAAAAAAGTATTTTGAGGTCAGATTGAATGTGCAAAGTGAAATGGAAACCTTGCATATAAACTACCAGCACATTTTTAACTCAATAACTGATCAATTTGGTAGAAGATTTGATCAGTTCAGACATTTACAACCGTCTATTAAAATAATCCAAGAATCCAGATGTAGTCATATAGAACTCTCTGACAAACCGAGGAACAAAAAGGACAAGTGTAAACAATGGAAAGCACATAACTAAAGCAGAATGCCAGCAAATAATCCAAAATCTACAAAGATGAAGTCAAAGGAAAGCTAAGGTTCAGAATGAGCTAAGACTTACAACACATGCCAGAAATAAAGAAAGGTTTTTTTTAACCATGTAACGAATAAGAAGAAAGTCAAAGAAATGATTAATCAACTAATGGGAGAAGATAGTATGGAGATGACAGGCAGCAGGAAAAAAATGAACTGCTTAGTTCCCTTTTTTGTACCTATCTTCATGCAAAAGGAAAAATTAATAGTCCAATCCATCAAAAGCAATTTTGTGGGGAACAGAACAGGAATGCAGGTCAAAATAGGCAAGAAATTGGTAAGAGAACACCTATCTACTCTAGACCAGGCCCAGATGGTTCCTGAATCTGATTCCATGATTCAGAAAGACCAGCCAGATGTGATCTCAGAACCACTTAACCAAATCTTTCAGACTCCTGGAGCACAGGGGAACTACCAGAGGATTGGAAAAGAGCTGACATTGTTTCAGTCTTCAAAAAGGTGGATCCAGGAAACTACATCCCAAACAACCTGACATCAATACCTGGGAAAATCCTGGAAGCAATAATCAACCAGCAGATTCATGAGCACCTAAAAATGAATCAGGCAATTACTAGAAGACAGCATGGGTATGCTAAAAACAAACCTTACTGCATTCTTTGACAAAGTGTCTAAATTAATGAATCAGGGAAATGCAATGGATATAATATACCTGGATTTTAGTAAGACATTTGACAAAATAGATCACAGGCTACTTCTTTGTAAGGTGGAATAATGTGGGATAGACATCAATTGGATTTACAGTTGCCTAACCAAGTGCACCCAGCATGTAATCCTCAATGGAGCTGCATCTACATAGAGAAAGGCATATATTGGGGTACTTCAGGGCTCTGTCTTGGGCCCAGTGCTCTTTAACTTCTTTATAAATAACCCAGATGAGGTGATAAAAGAGGAGCTCATCAAATTTACACATAATATAAAGTTTGGATGGAATTGCAAACACTTTGGAAGATAGATTCAAGATTCAGAAGGATCTTGACAAACTTGACCCTGTCCAGTAAGATGCAGTTCAGTGATAAGAAAAAAGTTTATACATCGTGTAAGGTCCTACCACTTAGGTGGGAAAAAAACAAATGCATATGTATAGCATAGGCAGTACCTGGCTTAACTATAGTAATTGAATGGAATCTCAGTGTCATACATTTAAGTATGAGCCAGTAGTATGCTGGATTTGCCTCCCCGCCACTCCTAATGCTGCGTCAAGAGAAGGTCATGAATTAAGATCACAAGAAATGATAGTACCACTTTATATTTGAGCATTGGGTCCTATCCAACAAAATGCAGTTCAGTGGTGAGAAAAAGTTGTACTGTTGGACTAGAAGACTTCCAAGGTCTCTTCCAGCCCAATGATTCTGCGATTGTTCAATTGTCAAATATGTATACAAAGTACTAACAAATGCAGAGTTCAATCAGCTCAGCTCAAAGTCTAGTAGAAAGAAAAAAGGGAAGTCAGCCTGTAACAATACCATTCTTGACAATGGGAGACTTTTTCAAAACATTCAAAGCTAAGAAATGTACTCTGATACCTATTGTTGCCCAAATTTCCAGAAATAAAATAATATGAAACTGAAATATATTCCAACTTGCAGTGTTCCATGGAAATATTTGGTACAATGCTTTGAGTTGCCTATTGTAAGGTCAAGCTGAGGGATCAAAAATTAATGTTCCTCTAGTGAAACAACAAAGTTATTTCAAACAAATTAACACGTGTAAAAGCCCAAAATCAGGGCTGGTCATTATAATTAAGTAATTTCCTTATTGTTATTTGGTGTGCAACCCTTAAAGATTGCAAATCAATAACAATAAGGATTCCGCCTTCTGAATATTTTTGTGTAACAACTTCAAAATGATATTTTAGCAAGTCAATATTTTACTTACTGCTGCAAATTAAAAAGGCACTGTTTCTGTTCATAATATAAAGGAAGTGAGGGTCTTCCAAATAATATTTGAGAAGTAATTACTACTTATACTGGAACAACTGACAAGAATGCAGAAATAGAAGACAATTCATTGTATCTATTATTCCAACAGAGTACTATATGATTTTACTTTTCTAGATTTTCTAGTTCCAGCTCAAATTGGGGTTCCAAGACCACATTGTTTTTCAGTATTCAGATAGAATTTAATATGCCCAGTATGCTTTATGTTTTCTTATCTGAGTTTGTAGAAATCATATTGACAGAGCACATTTTGTTTTAATTTTTAACTTCTTCCTATCCTCAGGGATGGGGATAAGCTAATGAATCAAGAACTGATATGCAAAGTAGAAAAAAAATACTATAACAGATAATTCAATAAAACTTAAATAAATAGGGAGAGAGCAGGTCCAATATATCATTTAAATAACTGCTAATTTAATGTTGTTTAGTTGCAAATACAGATATATTTCAAGAGGAAAGTTCTTTGAATGGTTTCTATTTCCTTTATCACATGTAGGTATGGTAAACCTGGATGCACTGCAGATTCATGCGACTATTTTCTCAGTTACCGCAGAATAGGAGCTGACATAGAGTTCGAATTGAGCGCTGAAGCTGATGGCTGGGTAGCTGTAGGATTTTCCTCAGATAAGAAAATGGTAAGAATGCTTTCTTTGCTCATATAATTACTGCTTTTTCTTGGAGAAAAGGTATTAAAATTATTATTTGAATAAAAATAATGACAAAATGTAACGATATATTTAGCATTGTGCACAATTCTAATGATGGGGCAGAATGACCAAAATGTGATAACCAATTAAGGGTGATAAACAATTTTAAGCAAATCTTTTTCCTTCTTTCTCTATTAATCAATAAACTTGTTCTTTATTATTTTTGGCCATGGCAAATTTGGTTCTAAACCTAAGTTTGAATTTTTATGTTTGATATTCTATATTTGAATTTTTTAATGAAAACCATATCTGATCAGAGGGATTTTTACTGTTTTTCTTTCAATTCCTTGTTATTTTAACAATCACACGTGAAAAACTTACAGTATACTTCCTTTCTAGGTATCTGAATATTCCTAGGTCTTCCTCCCTCCCTCCCTCCCCCCTCCCTCCCTCCCTCCTTCCTTCCTTCCTTCCTTCCTCCCATTTCTATAGCTGCCAATCTCAGTAAATGACTCTGGTTAGCTTACAATTCAGAACATATATTACAATATTTTTTAAAAAGTTAAACAGTAAGAAAAACATTAAAACCAGTAACAACACTTAAAACATACTATTCAAGATGCATATAAACAAAATATTTGGTTTGCTATCAATATAGTCAGGAAACTGGGCCCTAGGCACATTCAGCACTCCAGTTCAGGAAGATACCCAGGTTTTTAAGGCCTTACAAAAGGCTAACAGGGTTGATGCTATTCTAATGTCTGAAAGGAGGATATTCCATAGAGCAGTGGTTGCCAATCAGTTATCCACGGCCCACTGGTGGTCCATGAGAAAATTTTGGTGGTCCACAGAGAAATGTCACCCCCAGAGCACCCCCCAAAGCAATTAATCCAGGCTGCGCAGAAACACAAGGCTGCGCCACCCACATGGCCCACAGAAACCCGCCCCGCCCATCCACTCCTTACCCGGCAAAACTTGCCTGCTAAATTGCTATTTTTCCTTCCCCGCCCCCCGATCATCAGCTGTTCTGCTGTGCCAGGAGATTTAGATTAGCTAGGAAGCAGGAAATGATTGGATTTCTTGCTTTCTAGCTAGTCTTTAAATCTTCAGCTCTGCTTTTAAGCAGAGCCAAACCTTCCTTAGGACTGAAGGTTCTGTTATTCAGTGCAGACTCATGGCAGAATCATTGATCTCTAAGTGAATCTGTGATTCTGTGAGCAACTTAATCTGCCTGCCTGCCTTGCCTGTTTCTCTTTTTTTAATGAAAAATTCAATGTTTACATACATGATGTGTTGTGAGTTAACTTTGTGAGTTTGCTTGCAAGCAAATTTTATGTGACACACACAGATAGTCAATGGCAGAAAGATAGATCTCTGAATCTGTGATTCTGTGAGCAACTCTATCTGCCTGCCTGCTTTGCCTGATTTTGGGTAAAAGTGGCTTTTTTAAAATAAAAAAATTCAATATTTACATAAATATTTATAATATTTACATACAAGCCATGACCACCCAGTCACATGACCACCAAGCCACACCCACAAATTAGGCCATGCCCAAGAACCGGTTGTTAAGAAATTTGAATCCCACCCCTGCCTCTGTGTGTCTGTGTGTGAGGGGGAGGGAGAGGGAGAGAGAGAGGTTAGATCAGATCTCTCTCTCTCTCTCTTTCTCTCTTTCTCTCTCCCGCACCAACCTCAGCAAGCCACCCTAAGTCAAAATTCATATTACTGGTCCACGGGATTTAAAATTATGAGTTTGGTGGTCCCTGAGGTCCAAAAGGTTGGCGACCCCTGCCATAGAGCAGGAGCCACTGCAGAAAAAGCCTGCCTTCTTCTGCAATGGCTTGTGCCTGCTTACGGACTTTCTTTGGTTGCTAGGATCTGCAGCATGCCCATTCTGTTTGACCTAGTAGTGTGGGTAGACACTGTTAAAAAAAGGCAATCCCTCAAGTACCCTGGTTCCAAGCCATGTAGGGCTTTATAGGTAATCTTGAATTGCACCCAGAAACAGACTGGTAGCCAGTGCTGTTCAGGCAGGAGTGGTGTTACATGTGCTGTATATTTATTATCCATGCAGCTGCATTCTGTACCACTTGAAGTTTTGGTCTTCAAGGGCAACCCCATGTAGAATGTGTTAGAGTAGTTTAACCTAGAGATTATAATATGTGAGTTACTGTGAGCAGGGTCTCTCAGTCGAGGTATAGAAGCAAATATGCTCCACCTGAAGGTGTGCAAAGGCCCTCCAAGCTACATCTGCCACTTTTCGAGCAGGAGCAGGAGGACCCCTGCAAGACTGTGCACTGGGTCTGTTTGGGGCAGTGCAACCCCATCCAGAACAGAGATGGAAGAACCTTGTCTCCAAGAGTCCAAATACTACAACCACTCTGTCTTGCTAGAAACAGAAATGTTCACTCCATCTATTTCCCAACAGCCCTCAGATACTGAGGTAGATATCTATGGCATCACTCAAGGGTATGGAGTAGAGATAAAAAGCTGGGTGTCATCTACATACTGCATAGTGGTGATAACTTACCCCAAACAATGAAACCACCTCCTCACCCAACAGCCTCATGTAAATATTAAATAGAAGAGGAGAGAGAACGGAATACTGAGTCATCCCAAAAAGTAGGGACTTCAAGCTAGATCTCTCTCCCTCTATTAACACTAACTAGAATTGGCCATGGAGGAAGGAGGAGAACCAGCAGAATACAGTGCCATTCATCCCTATTCCTGGAGCTGGCTCAGAAGGATATCATATTCGATAGTATTGAATGCCTCTGAGAGGTCAAGGAGAACTAGGGTGGATACATTAACCTCCCTCCTGCTTCCACTAGAGCTCATTCATTTGTGCTGTCTAAGTCCCAAACCCTGGACTAAACTTGACCTAAAGGGTTCTAAATAATCTACTTCATCCAGAGTTCTCTAAAGCTGCCATGTAACCACTATCTTCATCATCTTCCCTAGAAAGGAGAGGTTGGAAACTGGACAAATCTGTACTGGCTAGCTGGGTCATGCAATGATCCTTTTAAGCAGATTTTCTAAGAGTTTTCCCAGACCCATTCAAGTGTCCCCTCCCACGATGCCTTAACTGGCCAGGAGGGATAAGAATCTAACACACAAATTTTGTGCCCTCTATCCCACTAATTAAGAAAATAAGTTGTGCCTATCAGTAGCAATTTGATTTGATCCTATTTTGGTTACTGTATACGTTGTTAGATATATGAAAGCCATAAAGAACAGGGCTTGACATTCTAGAAAAAAAGAAGAAACGAGTGGGTTTAATATCATAAGATGGAATTTTAACCTAGGTTTATCTGTCAGTTCTTAGAAGTAGTTCAGACAAGAAGCACCAGTCATGGGTACTGGCGTTATCTTTATTTGTAAGGTTACAAATAGGTAATCCTCATTCAGTGATCATTCAGCAACCATTCAGTTATTATGACATCAGAAAAATGGCAATTATGATTGGTTCTCAAAATTATAGTATCCTACTTTATATTATCAAAATTCAGGCAGCTTATCCCTATTTTCAACCACAACATGCACTTTAATTTCTCCCATCTGCCTATCTCCTCCCACCTCGGCCCTTCTGGCTGCCTTGCATCCTGCTACCATCTATCCCTGCCATCTATCCTTTTCTGTCTTCTTGCTCCCACTGGTGACAAGGCATGTCCAGCTGAGGCAGCTGTTGACCCTTTGTCAAGCTTTTGCAAGGCCTTCACGATGCTCATCCTCATGCCTTTTGGCTGTCCTGCACTCCACTGCCAACAGCATCAACAGCTACCTCTGTTTCCCCCATTGCTCTCAACTGAACTTTGCCATCTTCTTCCTCCTTGAAAGGGCCAACAGCTGCTTTGCCTGGATGCATCCCTGCAGCAGCACGAGGTGCAAGACAGTCAGGATCAGCTGAGGGCAGCAGAGGGAGGCAATTCCATAGTCAGGGCAGTCAAAAGACAGAGATTGCAGAGAAAGTAGGTTGCTGGGAGGACTTGAATGAAGGTGAGTGCAGCAGGCCAAAAGAAGCATGATATTCTCTCAGAGCATCATAATATCTCAGCAATTTGACCCTTATCTCATTCCCCAACATTGAGATCACTTATGCCAAGATTACCTAACTTCATACTTCAGTAGAAATCTTCAAGTGAAATTCTGAGTTCATTTTTCAATTAGGGTGGAGATGATGTTATGGCCTGTGTTCATGATGATAATGGAAGAGTCAGAATACATCACTTCTACAATGTTGGTCAGTGGGCAAAAGAGATTCAAAGAAACCCCGCCAGAGATGAAGAAGGTATTTTTGAAAATAACCGTGTCACATGTCGATTTAAGCGCCCAGTGAAGGTTCCCAGGGATGAAACTATCGTAGATCTCCACCTAAGTTGGTACTATTTATTTGCTTGGGGACCAGCAATTCAGGGTAAGTTCATTTTTTGTTTGGTTGGTTATCCTCCTCCTAGAGAAAATCTCTGTGTTTTCTTTAAATGTCAAAAATAATTGATAGCAATAGCACTTAGACTTATATACCACTTCACAGTGCTTTCTAGCCCTCTCTCAGAGTCAGCCTATTGCCTCCAACAATCTGGGTCCTCATTTTACCAACCTCAGAAGGATGGAAGGCTGAATCAACCTTGAATCTCTCAGACTCAAACTCCTGAAGTGACCACTGAGTTAGCCTGCAGCATTAAATTCTACCCACTGTGCCACTATGGCTCTTAACTGATGGCATTTAATCAATCAATCAAATCAATTGAATTATTCTTAATTTATTGTATTATTACAAAACACACAGTAGAGACTAAATTAAAACTACACGATGGGTTTGCATGGTTAAAGTTTGGCATGATTATATACTTGTATGAGAGGGAAATGCCTGCATAAGGTTGCTAATATATAGTCATAGTAAAATAACCCAAAAAATTTTGATCTAAGGCTGGATATACAAATTATACCAAGCTAAAGTGTAACTTTTTTGGTTTTGATATACAATTACCTTATCATCTTATCTTATAGTGCTATACTACAAACTAAAATATAATGTAATATAACATAATATAATATTACAATACAGCACAATAAAATATTATATGAATAATCAAATCAATAACTAATAGTTGGATAGAGGCTAATTTAGCATTGATTCCAAAAGACAACCATAATAAAACCCACATTAATCTTCATGAATAAAGTCTTCTAAAATTACTTTCATCCTAATCAGAAAAATAATTGGAAATATCCTATAGTTATTAATGGTACTGAATAATAATTTTTAGTGAAGTCATGCCTTGGTCATCTTTTGGAATCAATGCTATATTAGGCTCTATCCAATTATCTGGTATTGTTTCATTCATTCGCCTTCAAATATTTAAAATATTTCCATCTGATTGGAATCAGTCTATATATATATGCACAATTATACAAAAGTAAACTAAATATTCGCAACCCTATAAATTAAAGGCCTATTAATTCATTAACCATAGTAAATAAACTTTATGACAGACATTTATATTTAAAATTAGTAGATTAGGTAAAAATGCAAATATTATTGCTGAAGAACAGGCTGAATTTAGAGGGAAACAATCAGTGGTGGGCCATTGTTTAGTTCTCTATCATTTGACAGGAAAATATTGTGTCCCCTTTTACAACTTTTGTTGATTCTAAGTCACATTTTACCTAATACCAAGGAAGACACTGTGAGACCATCTGAACCTTTCCATTATTGATAAAAAAACTGCTCCTAATTATTCAGTCACTTTATTCAAATAACTCTCTGAGAATTAGATGTAACCCTTGGGAAAATTTATCTAAAACAGTTCCAAACTATAAAGGTGTAAGACAAGATTTCATGTCATCTTCATTGCTTTCTAATCTCTATTTAAATCCAAGTGCTTGCTGTTTCAATCCTTCACCCATCTATTTTAGCTGATTGTGCAATTCCAACATTACTCTATATCAACAATGTAATTAGGTTCACAGGGGAACATGAGAAAAGCATTTATTCTGTGCAGAACAAAAGCTACCAATATACTATCAGAAAATTAAAGTTTTGGTGTTTCTACTGCACAAAAGAAGCCCATTATATCCCTGCAGCTTGCACAGTTTCCAAACTAAGGTAGTTCCTCAGCTTCTTTAGCTTTTTTTTAAACAAAGCTTAACATTTATTTGTTTGTTTGTTTATTTAATTAAAATAAATTTATTCAAAACATATTGATGGTTCCAAAAGTATCTGAAATGTCATTTTATGTGTAGAAACAAGTACAGTTTCATTGGATGCTAGAGTTTTTTTCTTGTTATCTTCTGTCTAAAACTAATCCTCCTTTTTTAAAAAAAATAATTTTCTGTTAGGAAATGTGATTTCTGTTTAATGTTACTTTTGTCAGACAAGGATTCAAAAGTATATTCCCCAATTTCCTAGTTTTGTGTTTTGTTGCACCATAATGCTGCGCCATTAATTACATTTGGAACTTTTTATAATACAACGGGAATACTACTGGGAAATTTTGGGTCTATGAGATCAAGCTAAGTCCAAAAATGCTAGACAATACTCAGAAGCCAGGCATTTAGCCATCAACAGGCACATAAAGATAAACAATATCTACATGTCATTCAAGAGACAATGAAAAACTGAAAGACTAAAGCATTTTCCCCCAACAATCAACACCCAGATAAGTAGAGGCTAATATCAAGTTTGACACAAAAGTAACCATCAAGAAGTTAACTATACCCTAAACAAGAAAATACCAATTCAATCGAACTATAAATAGGAGTCATCAAAAGTACTCCCACAAATACTGACAGAGCAAATGCCAGAGAGTAAATCCCACTGTCTTCTAGAATTAATGAGAATACCTAGTTGGGTAGTAAAATGTGTGAAAGAAAACAACCAAACTTAGAATGCAGCAAGAACCCCACAGTTCAACTATAAATATTCTCCTCTGTCAGATCTGGCCCAAACCTGGTCCCTCAGGAAAAAAAATCACTCTCAACTTCATATGTAGCAAAAGAAGATTATTTTTACTAAAAGCCTAAAACGTTGGCACAACTATACCCATATTTTGCTTGCAGTTTCCCAGTTCTGATTCCCTCCCCAACGTCCCCTCTCCCCATAACTTATGGCAGATTGGCATTTAAATGAAGCATAGAAGTGCATAGAAGTGAGCTAAAGATGGCAGTTCTGACATTTTGCCCCCCTTGATAAGAGCTAAACCTGGAGGGGAGAAAAGAGAAAATGGAAAGAAAAATTAGGAATTATTTAGGCTTGTAAGGGTCGGTTGTGGAAGGGATTTGACATGGGACCCATTCAGATTCAGAAGCAGGGAAATGCTCCCACAGAACTAGATATTGGAGATGGCTTCTGTGGAGACACAAGTCTAAAATATCTTTAATTTCAAAGTGTTGATCCCCTTCAATCAGGACGGGAGGTAGTGGTGGTTTTGTAGTAGGGTGCACAGTGATTTGTGTCTGATTTTAGAAGGCTGCAGTGGAACACTGGGTGAACTTGTTGGATGGTCTTAGGTAGTTTTATTTTTATAATTACAGAGTTGATGATCCTGACAATGGGAAATGGACCAACATGCTGGAAACCCCATTTTTATTTCAAAGGTTGTCTGGACTGCAAGTACTTTGCAGAGAGGAAAACTTCATTTCCTACTTGAAATCCAGCTTGTGTTTGCCTTTTTTTGTGGCTTTCCCTGGATTCTCCAGCACTTTGCAAATGATAGTATTTTGTAGGGATAGTATCCAGTCAGCGATGGGGGGAGGATCTGCTGTGGGAGCTCTGGCATAGCCATGAAATCTTGCCCCGTTGCTACATGGAATGGTGCGAATATATAATGCAGAGTGCATGGCATTATAGGCCACCGCCACAAAAGGGAGGATGTTGCACCAATAGTCTTGTTGTTAATTGATATAGTAACGGAGGCATTGTTCCATGATACCATTCATATGTTCACAGCCTCCATTTTGGCCAGATGGTGCAAGTTGCCAAGCTTTTGGGATGTTCCCAATTATGTTAAGAATTCACACCAAAAGCAGGATGTAAATAATTTGCCTCTGTCAGAGATGATCATCTCTGGGGCACCATGGAGCTAGCAGACATGTTGCACACAGAGTTTAACTAAGGTTTGTGCCAAGGGAATTTTCTGACATGGCAATAAATATATTTGCTTGGAAAAATGGTCATGACCAGCATATGATGGTGTTGCCTGAATTGTTGGGTAATTCTACAATAACATCCATGGTGGTTTGCTCCCAGGGGGCAGTAGGTTAGTCACCTGTTGTAAGAGACCATGGTGTTTTTGGGTTGCAGTGCACACAGCACAGCTGGCCATATATCTTTCTATATCCTTTTTCATGCTTGGCCACCAAAATTAACACCTTACTAAATGTAGGGTTTTCAATCAATCAGAATAGAGCTGGAAGGGACCTTAGAGGTCTTCTAGTCGAACCCCCTGCTCAAGCAGAAGACCCAATACCATTTCAGATAGGTGGTGGTCCAGTCTTTTCTTAAAAATTCCCAGTGATGAAGCACCTACAGCTTCTGAAGGCAAGCTGTTAGGAAGTTTCTCCTTAATTCCAAGTTGCTTCTCTCCTTGATTAGTTTCCATCCATTGTTTCTTTTCTTGCCTTCTGGCGCTTTGTGGCCTTCAAATACGGAATTCTGCTATCATGAAACTCCTAGTCCTTCTTTTCTCTTCCCAATTCCAGCAACTTTTCTTCATACGTTTTTTTGTCTCCAGGCCCTTAATTATCTTAGTTGCTCTTCTTTTCACTTTTTCCCAAAGTGTCAACATCTTTTTGTAAAGTGGTGATTAAAACAGGATGCAGTATTCCAGGTGTGGTCTTACTATGGATTTATAAAACTGTACTAATACTTCATGTGATTTTGATTCTGTGCCTCTGTTTATATAACCAAGGGTTGTATTAGCTTTTTCAGTTGCTGCCACATACCGCTGGCTCATGTTTAAGTGATCATCCACTAGGACCAGTGGTGAAATGTTACTGGTTCAGCCCGGTTCATCTGAACCGGTCGTAAAAAAGTTCCGATGATCAGCTGAGAGGAGAAAGAAGAGAAAAGCGCAGGACTAGCCCTCCCACCTACCCCTGTGCTTTTCTGTTCTTTATCTCTCAGCTGATTGATGTGGCAGAGCCTCAGCTGGTGTTTGGAAAGCTGCGCACACGCGAAGTGTGTGATCACTGAACCGGTAGGGAAACTGGTAGAATCCCACCACTATCTAGGATTTCAAGGTCCCATTCACAATTACTGTTTTTAAGCCAGATTTCACCTAATCTGTACTTGTATCTTTGGTTTTCCTGCCTAGGTGTAAAATCATGTTTTTCTTCACATTAAATTTTAAGTTAATGGATAGGGTCTGTCAAGATCTTTTTGGATCCCGAGTTTGTCTTCTGGGGTGTTGGCTATTCCTGCCAGCTTAGTGTCATCTGCAAATTTGATGAGTTTCCCTTCTATTACTTCATCTAAGTCATTTATGAAGATATTGAAGAGTACTGGGCCTAAGATGAAATCTTGTGGTATCCAACTGCTTACTTCCCTCCATGTAGATGTAGTACCATTAAGAACTATTCATTGAGCATGGTTTGTCAGCCAGTTACAAATCCATCTGGTGGTGTTGCTATCTATCCCACATTTTTCTAGTTTACCCAGAAGTGAGTAGTGGTCTACTTTGCCAAATGCCTTGCTGAAGTCTAAATATACTATGTTCACAGCATTTTGCTAGTCTACTAATTTGGTCACTTTGTCAAAAAATGAAATAAGATTACTTTGGCGTGATCTCTTTTTAACAAACCCTTACTAATTAGTTATAACTTTTCTAGATATTCACAGTTCTGTTTTTTGATATTTTTTTCCAGTATCTTCCCAGGTACGGATATTAGAATATTTGATGTGTAATTTCCTAGGTCTATTTTTCCCCTTTTTTGAAGATGGGATCCACACCAGCTCTTTTCCAATCCTCTGATAATTTCCCAGTGCTCCAGGATTTTTGAAAGATATGGTACAATGGTTCTAACACAGCATCTGCAAGCTCCTTCAGAACGCTGGGATGTAATCCATCAGGTCCCAGGGATTTATATTTGTCAAAATCAGATAGGGTTTCTCTCACTATTTTCTTGCTTATTTTAATTTTTATTTCTAGTCTGTTTTTTACAGTTTCTGATGGGTTGGGCTATAGTTTCTTTCTGTGTGTAGACTAATACAAAGAATGAGCTCTTGTTTTCTCTCTACTGCCTGTTACTTCCTTGCCAGCTTCTCTCTTTAGTGTTCCTTGACTGTTCCTTGTTGCTATTTATATGTTGAAATAAACTTTTAATTATCTTTGACTTTTGTTGCAAATCTTTATTCCTTTGCTTTCCTGACTTCATCTTTGAAGATTCAGGCTATTTGATGATACTCTGCCCTAGTTATTTGTCCCTGTTTCCAATTTTTGTACTTATCCTTTTTGTCTTTCAGTTTATCAGAGAAAGAGATTTTTACAAATGCGAAGTGGCCAGTTATCTTGGAATAATGGCAGCATTCTAGTACCAGGCTATAAAGCTTGTCCCCATCCACACTAAGCTGTTGCATAGTGTCATGTTGTTTTTATGTTGTTTAAACCATACATCATCCACCAGGGCAGACGTAACATTTGAGTGAGTTCATCAGGTAGCTGGGTTTTCACCCTGTTTTTTGCCCAATCACAGGAGCTATAATTCATTGAGAAGGGAAGATGGAGTTAACAGCCTCCTCTCTGGAGCTGTTTTATTGTGCTTGTGGAGACAATATATTAGCCGGGAACTTTCCCCTCTCCCTAGCAAATAGTGCAGGGAGAAATTAAGCCAGTGAAAGTACAGCACCCATTCACTTGTTTGGAAGAGAGAGTTTTCATGGCATTTTGCATGCTTCTAGGTTTTTGTGGTTTATCCACACCTGGAAAGAGATCTTACTGCTCTTGAATAAATGGCATCAAATCATAGGGCCCAGCATACAACATAGGCTTCCTTTTCCCACACTGCCCATCTGCACTCAGCTTCCAAGAATTTCCTAGAAGTGAAGGTGCAGGATTACAGGAATAAGACATTACAAGAACTCTTGAGGTTTTTTGGGGGTGGTGGAACAGCCCCTCCAGCGACATCACTGATGTCCACCTGAAAAACAAAAAGGCTCATCCACATTTTGGTGTTAGACTGATGGACTCTGCAGTGAAAAGTCTTTTAAGCTTTCAAAAGCTGCTTGGCACTTCATAATCCATTGGAACAATTGACTCAGTCATGGTTTACTCGCCCCTTGGTTTTTAGCAAATCGGTGATTGGCAGTATGATCTGAAGGCATGGATGAATTTTCAGTAGAAGTGTGTAGGTACCGAGAAAGCTTTGTAATTGTTTCCTCATGTGAGGAGCCTCGCCTTTGAATATTGCTCATAGCTTCTCTAGGTCCAGCTTCACTCCTTCATGCAAGTTACAGTAGCCCAAGTAGTTTAGTTCAGTGGTTGCCAACCGGTGGGCTGCGGCCCACTGGTGGGCTGTGAGAAAAATTTGTTGGGCCACAGAGAAATCTCACTCCCAGAGCACCCCCCCAAAGCAATTAATCCAGGCTGCACAGAAACACAAGGCTGTGTTGCCCACATGGCCCGCAGGAACCCTCCCTGCCCACTCACTCATTACCCAGCAAACTTGCCTGCTAAAATTTCTATTTTTCCTTTTTCTGACCATCATCTCTTCTGCTGTGCTGGGAGATTTAGATTAGCTAGGAAGCAGGAAATGGTTGGATTTCTTGCTTTCTAGCTAGTCTTTAGATCTTTGGCTCTGCTTCCCTTAGGACTGAAGGTTTGCTTGCAAGCAAATTCAGTGCAGACTCATGGCAAGCAAATTTGAGAGACTGAGCTCGCTGATGGCAGATAGATAGATCACTGAATGGATCTGTGAGCAACTCAATCTGCCTGCTTTGTCTGATTTTAGGTAAAAATTGCTTTTTTTAAAGAAAAAAAATCAATATTTACATACATGGTGTGTTGTGAGTTAATTATGAGTTTGCTTGCAAGCAAATTTCATGTGACAGACTGAGCTAGCCAATGGCAGATAGCTAGATCTCTGAATGAATCTGTGATTCTGTGAGCAACTCAATCTGCCTGCCTGCTTTGCCTGAGGTAAAAGGTGGACATCTGGCATTGTGAGAGGCAATTGATGGCTCCGTGGCCCTCCTTATCACACTGGGAGCACTGGGCTGCATTGCCCTTCCCAAGCCACCCCCTCATTTTCTCCCCATTAGTCATATTTAGAGAAGATGTTTTGGTAACATTCCCTGTTGTGGTTGATAGAAGATAGATGTTGCATTCCATTCCCAGGACCATAGATATCTCAGGACGGCATGATTATTGCTCTTGGTTTCCCATATCTTGCTTGTAGGTTCCCCTTCTGATTCCCCCTTGAGTTCCCCTCTTCCTGTAAGGTATGGCAGACTGGCATCTAAGTAAAGAATAGAAGTGAGCAAAAGATGGCAGCTCTGAGATACACAGTCTCATAGTATAATTTCCTTATTTGTAAAATCCAGAATTTTTTTTCTTTGATGTCAAATAATCAACATTGCCATCAAGTTCTGGTCTATTTGTCTAATTAATTTCATATTACATGAAAAGAATTCTTATCAATACTAATATTTCAAAATTATACTTTTAACTGTCTCAGAGGTACTTTTTCCAAAAGGTAACTGGACTGTTTTTTCCTTGAAGATGAAGAAAATGTTTCATGTCTCAACCAAGAATGTTGTGATTTATTATAATCTGTCTGTCTGTCTGTATGCATGCATGTATGTATTTATCATCCATCTATCTATCATCCTCCAGATTTCAACACCACCCATCTCACCTAGCAGACTTTGGGGGGCTTGCAATTAAAAAGTGAGAAGGAAGATTTTAGCTTTTTTTGTCTTACCCATGATAAGCCAAATATATGATATCACTGGCCAGTCATTTACTCAAAAGGTGTGCATTTTTAGTTAGATTCAAAGCAGTGAAAAGATGATATTCTTTCACTGAGGAATAATTCAAATCACTTTGCATTGTCAGTCAGTGAGTCCGTGTTTTGAAGTCTATCTCTTTTAGGAAATTATATTTTCCCATCATTTATGTATTAAAATTATACTCCCATTTCACTATCAGGTGACTTTGTGTGCTTTAATATGATATGATGCATAGAATAACTGTTAGTTGCTTAATTGTTATTGTGTGTATTCATACTATCCTGCTGTTCCCTGCATGACAACTATACAGGTAGTCTTCGACTTATGAGCATTTGTTTAGTGATCATTCAAAGTTACAACAGCACCAGAAAACCATGACCATTTTTCACACATACAACTATTGCAGCATCCCCATGGTCACATGATTAGATTTGGACACTTGGCAACTGGCATGTATTTATGACAGTTGCAACCTTCTAAAAGTCAATGGGAAATCCAGATTCGCTTAACAACCGTGTTACTAACTTAATAACAACTGTGATTCTCTTAACAATTATGATAAGAAAGGTCATAAAATGGGCAAGCCTCTCAACAACTATCTTGCTTAACAACAGAATTTGGGGTTCAATTAGGGTTGTAAATTGAGGACTACCTGTATTGCCATATTGATCTTAATGAAAAACTAAGGTGATTAGTGATTGAGTTCCAACCACTTAAGTGTTCCACAAAAGAATATGTGGAAGTGTAATTTCCTGCTCAATGTAAAAAAAAAATCACAATTACAAGTAAGCAGCTATAATAAACAGCTTCCATTATTTTTCCTTTTTAAAAATATATTTTTAGAATTATGAAATACATTGGATAGCAACAGTTGAATAACAAAAAGAAAGAAACAACTAAATATAAACAAGACTTAAATACAAGCATTATCAGAAAACATTGTCTTCTTTCCTTCCATTTATTTCCTTAACCACTAAGCCCAACTTAAGATACTTAAACTTTACATTATATATTAAAAAATATTGTTAGTATCAATTTAAATCCTTTCATTCATTATTCTTATTGGTTCCATAATTTTGTTCCTAAAAACCTATTCTAAATTTGCCATGCAATACAATGTATAGTTTACTACTTATGGCTGAGAAACTTGAAGACTCTGAAAAAGGCAGATAGGAGAATGGTGGATGCCTTTGAACTGTGGTGCTGGAGAGTATTATGCATTCCATGGACTGCAAAAATAACTAAGAAGTTCTAGACCAATAGTCCAATCTTTCTGGCTCTGTGGACTAGTGGCAGCAGCAGTGAGGGGCAGAGGAGATGGTTTTGTGCAAGCACCTGCCACTTGCACAATGGCACTTTGCTCGCCCTCCACTTGCATGGCCCGATTCCCAAAGAATGACATTGGGATGACCACAGCTGATATAAAGAAGGCAGTGTGAGACTAAGGGACATGGAGAGTGCTGATCCATAGAGTAGCTGAGGATTGGACATGACTAAATGGCTGACAAAGATGATATTCAGGGGTGGGATTCTCCTGGTTCAGACCAGTTTGGGTGAACCCCTTGTTCCGACGATCAGCTAGCTCCAAACTGGTTCACTCCAACAAGCATATGGCCCGCCCCTGCTCTTTCCTGTGCTTTATGTCTTTTTGTTAGAGCACAGCTGATTCGCATGGCAGAGCGGTTTGCATACCTCAGCTGTTTTCTTCAGCTGCAGTTGAAGGTAAATATTAGTGTTTTTAAACGCAGAGCCCACGTGCAGAGCGCACATTTGGTACGCTCACCGAACTGGTTGTTTTACCATTGAATTGCATCCCTGATGATAATGTATATACAGGAACCATTCTTGCTTAAATTTGGCTAGATTTCTCTAAACTATCCATCTTTCCATTGCTGCATATTCTCCAATTTTGATATCCCAGTATTGTCCTTTCAAAGTTCCTTCTTTCCAATGTTGGCCAAACTTATTTTTGCAGCTGTTAGCATATCTTTTAGTAAATTGTGAAATTTTACATGTATACTTCCTGGAATTATGCCTAGTTATGTCTATTTGTAGTTCCAGTTCAAAATTTATTTGTTAGGATTTTCTTAATATTTTGAAGAATTTCTTTCTAATACTTTTTCTATATAAATAAAACCACAACATGGTGAAAAGTTCCTTCTTTTGTATAACATTTTCAATATTTATTGTTAATATGATTTCTCTTGTATTTTCTTTTCTTTAACCTACTTTAGGTTCTATAACTCGGCATGACATAGATTCTCCACCGGTTTCGGAGCATGTGGTCAGTATTTACAAGTACGAAGATATTTTTATGCCTTCAGCTGCCTATCAGACTTTTTCTTCTCCTTTTTGTTTGTTACTTATTGTTGCCTTGACATTCTATTTATTGATGGGAACTCCATGACGTCCCGTATAGTATTATGACAGATTGAAATTATTTGTCAGTGTTGCTTAAAATTCTACTCTTTTCTATTGGAGTTTATATTAGAGAACAATTTAATCATTCAGATTATGAACAATAAAACTGAGCGATAAATATGTGCCAAATAATTCCCAAGATTTGTAAATCCTTACTGGATACTTCTGATATATATTTAGCCTATATTTCCCAACATATTTTTGGAAATATATACTAAATATATATTAGAAGTATTCAGTAAGATGCAAACACTTGCTAAATTGATTTTCAAATTTTGGAATTATTTTATGTTGTTTAGTTGATATTACTTAGACATTTACAAATGTGTAAATAGCATTGAGTAAACAACATAAAGCAAGGTAGGGTTGCCTGTAATGTAATACATAACATTTTACTTTTTGAAAAAAAATCTTTACAGTATGATAATGTCATATTATGAGAAATATATACATTTAAATTTCCTAATGTTTAATTAACTTTCATCCAAGGAAATATAAATAAGATGTTGGTGAAGTTAGATATCATATGTTATGCTATAAGTTAGGTTTTTGCTTTGAAAGCCATAGTGACTGCATTAAATTTTATTTTTCCAGGTAAAATAATATTTAGGCTTAAATCAACAACCTTTTCAGTCAATGTTCTATGTTTGCTGATGTTTAAAAAATAAACAATCTTATATTTTTGGTAGCTGAACTGAACTGTGTATGTGCTTGCTCTGATCTGCATCTGATATAAGGATTGACTAGTATTGCCTATTGTTGGCCATCTGACCTCTTCTTAGTTGCTTGAGGGACTTCCTTTGACATTCTTGGGAAGGGAGCTAGCAAAGTTTAAGGTTTCTGCTTTGAAGTGTGCTGGGCATTTGCTGACTAGTTGATTTACAAATTCTACATGTTATTGCTACGTCAAATGCTCTAGTTTTCATCAGGCACAATCTAGCTATATATCCAAGGGACTGACAGTTCTGATCTCTTCTTCTTTGCTTCTCTGCTGGTGGCAGGGCTCTTGTTGCTCCAATTTTTAGGGTTCTCCCCCATTGGACTCCATGGAAGTAATTAGATGGGGCATCGGGGAAGAAAGGCTATAAATTATTTTCCCCATACCATTTTCCCCCTGCCTCAATTCCTTCAGTGAGGTGCCTATACAATGCTGATACAGCTCTTCAAGGTTGTTTTGCTTCACCAGCTCATTGTTCAAATCTTTGTCGTTTTTTCTGAACCAATCAATTAAAGTTAATTTGTTCCATCCCATATTACCAGCAAAAATATGAATTATATCATTTCCCCCACCTTTGGACAAGATTTGTGGCATTTTTAATCATCTCTCTGTCTCCTCTTATGTAACATGTAAATGAAGCTACTGGGCATCTGATGGTTTGTGATAACATAGCATCCATATGCTGATGATATTTAGCTTTATATTTCCATCCCAGGTTGAGTGATATGGTCCTCTAGTGCCTGCAGTGTGGGACCCAAATGAGATGCAACTAGGCTTCAGCTCAACACAAGCAAGGCTGAGTGAAATTGAGCATATGGACTTCCCATTATGGGGATTTTCCATATCTGGTTTTGATTGGGGTTGTGCTTCAGAGAGGCCCAGTACACCATCTGAAGATCCTCCTGCACTTCAGTTCCTTCTTGAAGACCAGGTGGCAGAAGGGTCTTTGCAACTTTTGATTGTGCAATAGTTGAGCTCATTCTTTTGCCAGGAGCCCCACTCATGGTCACTTATGCCTTTGTCTGGACTACAGTCCAGTCTTTTCTATTGGAATTTATATTAGAGGATAATTATTCAGATTGTGAATAATAAATCTGAGCCAGAAATATGTGCCAAATAATTAGTATGTCGAGACAACTTCAAGACACTGTACATGGGGCTTTCCTCGAAGAGCATGAAGCATCAACAGGTGCAGAATGAGGCAGTATGGATAGTTAATGAGATGTTGCTTGCCACATATAACATCATCACGTTTTGAGCTGCATTGGCCATGAGAGTGCTTCTGGTTGCAATTCTTATATAAAAATATAAGAAAAAACTATTCCTCTACAGTAATGCAACAAAACAATGATGAAAAACTTCTTTAATGCATTTGGGTTAATATAAAAGGGAAAAAAGAATGACACTGCCCAATCAAATAAAGGAAATATATGAACCTATTTGTTAATCAGTTAGCTTAGGTATATATAGAAAGCACATCACAATAACGATGGGGGAGTTTACCTACTCTCACATCAACTGGGAGATAAATTCTGCACCTAAAGAAAGTTCAAAAAGCTTCCTGATGAACCTAGAAGGCAACTTTGCCTCCCAGAAGATAGAGGAGGGAATCAGAGGGCCAGCTATACTGGACTTAATTCTCCCCAATAGAGATGAAACAATAGAAGGGACTACAGGAACTTTGGGAAAGAATGATCATGCAATATTGGAATTCAACATAATGCAAACACAAGTAACAAAACAAACTCAAATTAGTGTCTCAGACTTTAAGACAGCTGATTTCAACAAATTTAGAGAAGGATTCATGAGAAGGATTCCATGGATGGAAATCCTCAAGGGAAAACAATCTAAGAAGCTTAGAAAACTCTGAAAAATGAGATTATAAAAGCCTAGTCTAGCACAATACTATTAAAAAATTAAAGTAAGACATCCCGTGTAAAGAACACTCTGCTAAGCTGAAAGACAAAAAGGAAAAATATAAAAATTGGAACGAGGGCATATAACTAAGGCAGAATATCAGCAAATAGTCTGAACCTGCAAAGATGAAGTCAGGAAATCTAAGGTTCAGAATGAACTTAGGCTTGCAACAAATGTCAACAATAATAAAATAACATTTCTTTTAACATGTAAAAAGAAAAAGAAAAAAGCCAAGAAAATAATTGGCTCACAAATGGGAGAAGATATCAAGAAGGTGATGAACAGCAGGGAAAAAGTGAAATTGTTTAATTCATTTTTTTTTCATTTGGATTTACACAAAAGGAAAAAAACCAGTCCGACCTACCAAAAATAGTCCTGTAAAAGACAGCTTAGGAATACAAGTCAAAATAATCAAGAAAATGATAACAGTACATCTATCCACTCTGGATAAGTTCAAAGCACCAGAACCAGATAGATTACATCCCAGAGTTGTAGCTGGGAGATGTGATCTCGGAACCACATCTTTCAAAAGATATATGGACCTGAGAACTACCAGAGGACTGGAAAATTGCTGACTTGGTTCCTTCAAAAAAGGGAAAAAATGGATCGAGGAAACTAGAGACCAATCAGTCTGATATCAATACCCAGGAAGATCTTGAAAAAGATAATTAAGCAATGAATCTGCAAACAGCAAGAAGCAAACAAAACTATATGTAGAAGTCAATGTGGCTTTGTGAAAAACAGATGATTCCAGACAAAACTTTTTGCATTCTTTGACAAAGTGAGTACACCAGTGCACCAGTGAAATACTATGGCTATAATATTTGGACTTCAATGTGGCATTTGACAAAGTAAACCCTAACCTACTAGTTGATAAATATGGGTTAGACAGCATCACTACCAGATGGATTTTTAACTGACTACCAACCATACTCAATATATAGTTCACAATGGAACTACATCTACATTGTGGGTAGTATGCAGTGAGTACCCTGAAGGTAGGTCTAGTACTCTAGTATTCTTCAACATCTTCATAAATTATTTAGATGGGATATAATTTGCAGATGAGACTAAGCTGGGGGAAAGAGCCAACACTTTTAAGGAGATAGGTTCAAGAACCAGAAGAATCTTATCAGATTTCAACACTGGGCCAAATCAAACAAAATGAAATTCAGTGGCAAAAAAGTAAGGTTTTACACTGGGACCAGAAAAAAACAAATGCACAGGTATAGAATAGATGCTGCCTATTCAATAGCAGTAGCTGCAAGAAGGATCTAGGGGCCTAGTGAACAATCACTCAAATGTGAGCTGGCAGTGTGCTACAACTATCAAAAAACCCAAACACAGCCCTAGGCTGCATCAACAGAGGAATAGAATCAAGATGACATGAAATGTTATGATACTTTGGTAAAACCACACTTGGAAAACTGCATCCAATTTTCGTCACCTCAATACAAAAAGATGACTTTAGAAAAAGTGCAGAGAAGAGCATTAAAGGTGATTAATGGACTGAAGGCTAATACATAAAACAGTTGTAGGAACTGGTATATTTAGTCTAACAAAGAGAAGGATTAAAGGTTCTTATTAAAGGAGATATCCAGCTAGAACTAAGGAAAAATTTTCAGAAACAACAACAAGTAATTAATTGAAATAAAAATGGGCTGGTCACATAACAAGAACAACTAATGGCAGGTGGACCAAGGCAGTCATAGTATGGATCTCAGTTGATAAAAAGCATCCATGAAAGAAACTTGTACTCATCTATCTGGCTCCAGAAAGAGTGCAATTGACTATATAATTGCTTTTCATGACCTTGTTCCTTATACAAAGCTCAGAAATTACAGTTAAGTTTGATAGCAATCATTTCCCAATTTTACTTTATTTAAATGTTTTCACTCAAGAAACACATATTTAGGATGCTACTAGCCCTTACTAATGCTAAGAAGCAAAGTGGACCCTCTATTAAAGTACTGAAGTTGCAGATGATGTCATTGGTCTCATTCGAGATGGTGATGAATCTGCATACAGATGGAAGGTTGTGGTGCATCTTGAACTGAGCACTTAAAACTGTAGAGATGGTCATAGATTTTAGGAAGACCCCTTCTACTCTATCACCCTTACAACACTAAGCAACACATTATCAATAGTAGAGAACTTCAACTTTCTGGGTTCTTCCACGACTCGAAATGGATACCTAACATTAGAAGCACCATTAAAAAGCCACAACCAAGAATGTACTTCCTGTGTTAGAAAGTTCAAACTGCTCAACGAACTGCTGATAAAGTTCTACAGAGGAATTACTGAATCTGTCATTTGTACTTCTATAACTGCTGATTTGATACAGAAATTAAGCAGGGCAGGTATAGACTCTAACAGTTAGTTAAGACTGCAGTCAAAACAATTGTAACCAGCCTGCCTTCCATTGAGGACTTGTATACTGCAGGAGCCAGAAAGAGCTGAGAAAATATCTACAAACCCCTCACATCCTAGACATAAACTATTTCAATTCCTCCCCTCAGCATGCTATTATAGAGCATTGCAAGCCAAAACAACTAGACATAAAGACAGTTTTTCCCCTTATGCAATCATCTGCTGAACACCTAAATCCCAGAGCACTGTCTTATGTTGAAGGTTATTTACCCAAGTAGTAGGGCTATATTACTATTATCATTCTCATTTTTCCTATTATTTTCTATCACTGCTATCTTATGATTATATTGTTTTGTTGTTGTTTTTTTGTTTCTATGTACACTGGGAGTTTATCCATCAAAGACAAATTCCTTGGGTGTCCAATCACACTTGGCCAATAAAGAATATTCTTCTCTATTCTATCCTATATTGTGGAAAATATTGAAGGACTCTTTGATTGACTTGACATTTGTTTTATTTAATATTATGCTTCATGAAGGAATCTCACTTGAAGTAAGATATAACCCCCAGGATCACCTCACCCATGCTATTATAACTGAAAAGGGAGTTAAGCAAGGATGTATATTGGCCCACATATTCAATTTTATATCAACTCCATGGTGGGCCATACTAATGCAAATTTTTACTGCCACAAAGTTGCAGGAAGATAAATCTGTTTTAATTTATGCAGATAATGCAGCAGTATTTCAAAAACACCTATTGGTCTTAAAACAGCTTTTAAAACATTAGCACAGTATTGAAAGAAATACTGTACTCTAGTTGAGTATGGCTAGTACTCAACTATCAAAAACCAAAACCATGTCATTTGCCAAGAGGACCAAGAGACATGCTTGGAAGATGGATAGACACAGGGCTGAACAGATCTTTTTTCAGATATCTGAGAATAGTCCTTCATTCTGCTAACAGTAGGAAACTCCATGGAGATGTTACTGAAAATGTAGAAATCAATGCCATTCTGAAATTCCTCAAGGTGGCCACTATATACCTGGAACACCCTTTACTATTCAAAGTCAAATCAATAGCACAACTTCTTTATGGTGCCCAACTGGGGCACTTTTCCAACTTTGCAATCATTACAAATTTTTTAAGGTCAACCCTTCAAGTCCCAAAATGTGTTTGTAATACAACCCTGAAGTTGGAAAAAGGCCCATGAAAATTGAGGCCAGGGTTTGGGTGTTCATACTCAACTATTGTCTCAAACTATCCTTTTCCCCCTTGGCCTCACCCCTGTTAACACAAGGAACAAAGCAGGGGCAACTAAAATCTAAATGTTGGGCTTCCCTTCAAGAATTATCCTCAGCATTGTATATGATCAGGCCAAAGTTCTTATTAAATAGCATTTAGAAGATATCTAGCTCCAGCTGGAACTAGCCAGGGCTGCAACTTTTATTGACAGTGAATCCAATAGGTATTCTGCCTTATCCATTATATAGTTATGGAGTCTTGAAGTACCTAGCCACCAGAGGGCCTTTATTCATTCTTCTGAGCTGTTCCTGAAGGCAGATACAGGAAATTTTTCCACCTGAAGGAGCAATATCCCTATACTCTGGACATATAGAAATAACAGAACATGTGCCAGGCATTTGTACTAGTCTTATCACATCAATATAGTGTTGCTAGGTTTACACAGCAGTAATCAAAATCTTTCAGATGATGGCCTATTTCTCAAACCTAATGATTTGTTAGTTGAATGTTTTGTTATTACATTATTTTTTATCTCCTTATATAATTTTTTTAGATTGCTGGTTTTACATATACGTTATAGTTCTTTAATTTTATGTATTTTGTATTTTTTAACTTTTCAAATTCTTACCTATTTGTATTCTACCCTTCCTATGCTGATTTATAATCATAATAAGATTTGATTGACTTCTATTGTAATATCAGTCACTGAATGATTGGTTGTAAATTGGGGACTATCTACGCATTACAATATTGGGACCTTTTGAATAGTATTTGTTATAGTTAAGAGTTGTGATGTAGAAAATTGAATTTTATACATGTTAATGTTAAAATCTCAGAGTTTGGCATTTTTTGCTGGTTACTGGATTGAAGAAGACATTACTTATTTGAGTTGCCTATTTTTAATAGATGGGTTATGGGATTAAAAGTTTTATATTTATTAGCTAAGAAAAGATTATGCAATTGCTTATACTTGCTATGATGAGGCCATGATGAGGGGAAATAGCTTTCTTAAGGAAGGGGTTTCTTTTTATACTATCGTTCCTTGTTTTCTTTGCATTTTTCTCTTTTTCTTTTCTTCCACTTTGTGTATCTTATATTGTTCTATTAAAATTGTTTGATTATATAAAATTATAAAAATAAAATTATCAAATATAATAAACCATGCAATTATTTCTAGTAACTATTAGCTAGCACATAATAATGAAGCTTTCTTGGGTCCTGATTTAGTAGAGCGTCTTATCTTCCTAATGAGTATCCACAGCCATCCTGATGCCATCTGTTATTGTCTCCTTGCTTTCATTTGTTTTCCTTCCTGTTGTATTTTGGTTGGGATGGTTCTGGAAAAAGCAGAACTCGGAAGAGTATACTAGGAGTGTGATTCTACCGGTTCGGATTGATTCCATAGAATCGGTTGTTATGATTCTGGGTAGTTTGGAGAGCTGTCAAATCATGCCACTGGCTGGTCCCTGCCCCATCCAGTCACTCCTCATCTTGCCCGCCATTGCTAACCTGTCTTTGCCACCATTGCTGCCTAACTTCTGGCACGGCCATGATCTCCCTGGGTGAGTGAACCTGTAAGCAAGCCCCGTCGAGTCGATTCCCTGGCCAGCCTAGGCCTCTGCGCTGTTTCCACCCCCTCCCCCCCGTCTCCCAGGCTTGCCTGGATTGCACATTCACCTTCTCCCCGTGGCTGGGAAGAAGCCGCATGGCCATGGCCTCGCTGGCTGGGAGAGTTCTTCTCCCACTGGCAGGGAAACTGCACGGCTGAGTTGGCCAGGAGAACAAATTCCCCAATGATTTCTTTGCCTACCCGATTTGAGGCTCTTTCACGTTTCTTGCCGTTATGTGTAGGGAAAGAAAAGTTTGTGTTAGGCTAAGAATTTTTTTTCAATCAATTCCAACTTCTCGCAAAAGAAAGAGATCGTGCGAAGGTGGAATTGAGTGATTTCTTTTAGCCCCAACCCAACTTTTTTTTCCCTGCACACAATGGCAAGAAACGTGAAGGAGCCTCAAACCAGGTAGGCAAAGAAATCCTTGGGAGAAGCGAGGACATCTGGGCGGTGGTGGGTGGGGAAAGCTCCATGGTGTGGTGCTGCAATGGTGAAACAGGCAACAGAGTGGCTGACATGAGGTAAGGAGGTGGCTGCTGCCCTTCTCTTCTCCCTGTTCCTCCTGCTTCCCTTGTGCTGGCTGCTCCATTTCCTGTTTCTACATTGCAGCGCAGCAGCCAGGAATCCATTTTGGTAGCATGGGGGTGTTAATTTGCCTGGCCAGTTTCCACCGTGCTCAGCAGCAGCTTCGATCAGGTTGCTCCGTCAGCAGCGAAAAAAAGTCCCATCGTGATTTGAAACCACCCCGAGGGCTTGCTCACAAACCGCATTCCCCAGCTTCTCGGCAGGAATCCTCTCCAGGCTCAGCAGAGCCAATTTGGCTCATCTTGTCTGTGCAAGCTCACATCATTCTGCCCTGTCTGCTTGGTGTGTCTTTTTAGCTATTTATCTTTTTAGTGTGAAAGGACTGGTGTGTGTATGTGCTTTCTATAGGTCTCTTTTAAGGCTACTAGCGTAGGGATTTACAGGATTGTGGGTTGATTTGCTCCCCACCGTCTCTTCCTCCCCTTTTGTCCTTTGCCTTTATAGTTAGATAGTCCTCCCTGGGATTTGCTGGGTTCTGTGAAACTTGTTGTTTAGCTAGTATATGTGTTAGGATCAGGGAGATTGGTTAGCAGCTAGCAAATATTCTAGCTTTTATTACATGAAATCTGCCTATATTTTTACATCTGTAGGTCTGGTTTTAAGATTGTGATCATATAAAGCAAATAATTCAAAATTAAATTTTTATTGATAAAATGCTGTCTCATCTCTTCACCTTGACACTGGATATGGGATCTGCAGCAAAAAGAAGGCTGGGGAATTCTGGAGGTTGAAGTCCATACAGGCAGGCCTCGATTAAACAACCATTCCCTTCCACCCTCTGCTCCCACCTTTCATTTCATGAAGCCAATAACTTTATTCTGGAAATTACATGTCCCTTGAAATTAACAGGAATAATTTCTGTATATACAGGTAGTTCTCAATTTACAACAGTTTATTATGCGACCATTTGAAATTACAATGGCACTGAAATGACTGCTTTTCAACTTACAGTCATTGCAGCATCCTCATGGTCAAAATTCAGATGCTTGTCAACTGGTTCATATTTATGACAGTTGCAGTGTCCTGGGATCATATGATCAACTTTTGCAACCTTCTGACTTAAGAACTGTGTTATTAACTTAACAACTGCAGTGACTTAACAACTGTGGCAAGAAAGGTTGTTAAATGGGGCAAAAATCATTTAGTACCAAAGGAGCAGCTGCTCGCATTGTGGCTGCTGCAATTAATATGAGAAGCCCAGATAACGTTTTGAGCACGGTTAACATCTCTAGCCCAATGAGTTCTCCATTAACACTCACCACCATCAACTTTTTACTGCACCAGTGAACATCGCACATCCAGTCACTATCACCTCACCAATGAAACTCCCAAAACCCAATGTCTTTCCTTCCCCAGGCATTGCCAACCTCTCCCTCCTAATAAAAAAAACTAGAGCAAAATCTTCATGTAGTATTAAAAAGAAGACTAGGAAAGGGGACTGCTGTGTATTGTTTAATGGACTGTTAAATTGGCAAAATGGACTTCTAAATTGGCCACGCCCACCCAGTCACATGACAACATGGCTATGCCTACTCAGTCACATGACCACCTAGCCACGCCCAGCCAGTCACATGAGCAAGCCATGCCTACCCAGTCACATGACCACCAAACCATGCCCACAAATTAAGCCACGCCCAAAGAACTGATTGTTTAAAAATTTGAATCCCACCCCTGGAGTATATCGAAGCAAAACAGGATGGCTATTGGCACTCATTAGGAAGTTTAAAAGCTCTACTAAATCAGGATCCAAGAAGCTGTAATGCTATCTACTACAAAAAACCCTGCTCTTATTGGCGATGCTGATGTGTGGGCAGAACAGCTGTTGTTAAGCGACCAATTTTATATTTTACATCATACTACATGTTAAATAATTCCTGTATATAAGAATTACATAAAGATATAAATAATCATAGTTGCAAGAAAGAATGGAATTTTATTAGATTTAACACAAAATTGCTCACAAATAATCATAAGGTAAAGGTAAAGGTTCCCCTCGCACATACGTGCTAGTCGTTTCTGGCTCTAGGGGGCAATGCTCATCTCAGTTACAAAGCTGAAGAGCCAGCACTGTCCTAAGACATCTCCGTGGTCAAGTGGCTGGCATGACTAAATGCTGAAGGCGCACGGAACACTGTTACCTTCCCACCAAAGTGGTTCCTATTTTTCTACTTGCATTTTTACATACTTTCAAACTGGTAGGTTGGCAGAAGCTGGGACAAGTAATGGGAGGTCACTCCGTTATGCAGTGCTAGGGATTCGAACTGTCGAACTGCCAAACTTTCTGATCAACAAGCTCAGCATCTTAGCCACTGAGCCATCGCATCCCACGATAATCATATAATCATAGTTATATTAATACATGATTGAAATTTCACAACAAATGTGAGCTCTCTAAAAAACAGATACATTTGCTGCTTAGACTGATTTATTCTCTTCAGTTGAGGTTGAAGATGTAGTGTTCTTTAACACAAGTATCTCAGATCCTACTAATATGGTATTAGAAAGGGAGAATTCTGTCTCAGAGTGATTTGCCAGGTATATTCCAAAGTTAGTCTGAAAAAAAGAAACAGCACATTTGTCAGCTTATATTATGAAATCAAGACTTCCAAAACTAGAATGCAAAAATCTGGACAACTATTAAATGGAAACAAATAGTTTCAGATTATTGTAGTCTACTTATAGTAGCCATAATGAAGCAGATTATGCAATATCAACCTACTGTTCTCCTGGAAATAGCAAAGGAAGGCCCATGGTGCCACTGCCAATGAAAATGGAGATAGGGAGGGCTTTGTTTTCACTGGCAGAGGGCGGCAAGATGCAATCACAGCCTGCTGAGCAGAACAAACTAAAAACAAAAGGAGAAATGTTTCCCCTTTTGCATTTGAGCATATAAGAATGGACAGGAAAGGAGAAAGGGAAAGTGGAAAGACAAAGATGGGAAGAGAGAAAGGAAGAAAAATGAGGAAAGAAGGGAAGGAAGAAGAAAAGAGAAGGAAAAGGGAGGGAGGGAAGGAAGGAAGGTTATAATGAGTGAGGGTCTGAAAAAAGTCCTACCTTAGCACTTGGCCACTACAGGTGCCCCTGACACAAGTGATGTTGAGCTGGCTAAGCCTACCTCAGCCCCCCAAGGTCAAACACAACCCTGATGTGGCCCTCAGTGAAATTGAGTTTCACACCCCGGGCCTAAGTGATTGATGAATAATGGTTCCTTCCTATTCCTTATTTCTATCATTCTCTGATTTTGCCAGATTACCACATTTCTGACCAAAAACGGTACCACCTCCAAAGATTAATCTGTAGAATTTTGGAAATTGCCTAGAATTTTCTCTAATATGTTTTATTAAAAGGATCACAATGGTTGAGGTGGGTGATACTCAAACCAAATGTTTCATCGTTTTTTGGGGGCGGGGGGAAAGAGCTTTACACAGAGAATTTAACTTTGAGGGAGATAGGCAGTTAAGGAATAGTATAAATAAATGTGGAAGATAAACAAACAAACAGAAAAAATAAGTAACTGGTCATTGCATGCATACAGCTCCTTTCTCTAGTTTCATCAGGTATATTTATTTATGAAAGTTATATGTCACCCACTTCACCTAGAGGTGATTATATGTGGCTTACAGTAAGTTGAATAAAAAAATAAAATATTTACAATAATAAATAAATAAATTAAATATGAGTTAAAATTAACAACATGGTAAAGAAAGGAGCACACAGGCAGGAGGTGGGTTAGTCCATTAACCATCTCCAGAATGACATTGTGTTCTCAGGCCAGGGCAGGTAGTCAAGGACTACCTCTTCCTGCTTTGTTTGTACTTCCATGTCATTAGATATGAATTCTTTTTAGAATTCTTCACTTTATTACCAGTCACCTTTGCTTTACATATTCATTTGAACACTGTCTATATTAAATAATGCCAAAAAGTTTAAGATAAAATTTTAATAATAAAGAAAATAAAGCAGCAAAAGAAGATTGGAAGATTGGATTATTAAAACACCAGTGCTTGTACACTGACCTTTCTGTCTCTAATGGATGACAACCTTTGCAAAAAGTCCTTGTTTCGCTGCCCTGTTTGTTGATTAATGCAGATAACCAGGCACCTGTGACATGGTCCTAAAACCTGAAAGTTACATAGAAAAATTCTGAAATATTATTCAGCTTAGAATGCTAGGCAAATGTAGTGGGAAATGTCCAGCAATTATTTTTACTAGGACTGTGGCAAAGATCAGCTAAACTCTTTAGAGGCTGAATAGGTTCAGAAAGTGGCCAAATATGTCTTGATTCAAGAAAAATGCTAACTTTTCCTAACTCAGTTGGATAATGGGATATTAAAAGGTAAATATTTATCTTATCCAGTTGTGTCTGATCCTAGGGGATGATGCTTATCTCCGTTTCTTAGCCAAGGGAGCCAGCATTGTCACTTGGACAAAAATACATACCTGTTTGGAAAAGATGATACAATATATTGATTTAAAACCTGAAATATTTTTGTTAGGGATTTTACCGGAAACTTATAGTAAAGAGAATATATATTTAATTATTCATGTATTAACTGCAGCTAGAATTGTATTCGCACAAAATTGGAAAAGTGAAGCGATTCCTACTGATGAGAACCTGATCAGGAAAATATTAGAATATGCAGAAATGAATAAACTAACACTGGCAATTAAAGAGAAGGAACAAACCGAATATTATATGATACAGGAGTTATTCTATCGATGGTTAGAGAATAGATATGAAAGTTAGAAACAAAAGACGACCAGCAAAATGTATAAAATATGTTAATAGAATTAAATAAGATAAGGTGAGGATTGTTATAACAGATGTATTATGTATTTTAGTATTAAGAGTAGATAATTAATATTATTGTAATGAATATGGATGTAAATTTCAATCATTATTACACAAGATATTTGTACCCAGATGATACACTGTTTAAATGGGAGATGGATTGTTTATATTAAAAATAAAACAAAACATTGTTTTTTTTAAAAAGAGCAGGAAGATGTGATGTGATGGATGCAGATGCCCGGAAGCTGCCTGGAGTTGGAAAAATAGGCAGAACCTTACTGATTCTTGGTAAGCAGATACTGCTTTCCTACACAGAGTAGGGCGACCAACTGGGGATTCTCTTGAATAATCAATTCCCGCTAGAAGAGCATTTGGAAAGGCCCGATTACAGCTTGAACCACTGAATGTCACTCATGCCCTTTTCATCTCACAGTTGGGATTATTGAAATTCACAAACTTCAGCAGATGCAAAACACAATAATCCATATACTTATGTGACAGTCTCATTGCTGCCATGCAATGGAGTAATCAATAATCATTTCTGGATGCTATTGAAAATGTTACTATAAAGCTCCATATTACTCACAGGGCAATTTCTATGCCTTGAGTTGGCTAATAGTTTTTATATAATAGATCAAAAACTTGCAAAGATGCAGCTGTTTCAGACTGGTAGTGCTACAATAATATTCCTCTTTTCAAAGGAGTATCTTGGCTGCTACTTTAGAGACAGTAACCTCATGAGCAATGCTCCCTTGAGTTGATCACAACTGGACATGGGAAACCTTTAAAAGTTTTTAAAACTTCAAAGCAACCCTTGTTATATATCCAGTACGATAACAAAATATAGCCATCTCTTATTTTTATTCCCTTTGATTATAAAACCAATTGCAGAACCAAATGTTCTACAGTGTTTTCAAAGCCCACATCATCATTCCCCAAATTCAATACAAATTAAATAAAAATCTTTGATTTCTCTGATCACTTTCCTCTTTGCCCAATCATTGGCTGATTTCTCAGAAATTCGAGGGCAAAAGTGTGCAATGGGAAGCTCATCAACTGATTGTAGCTTCCTTAAGAAGACTGTTTATCTTTCTTGAAATAAGATGTCAGGACATCATTAATTTATACAGAGCTATTCAGCCTTCCCAGCCTTCAGCTTACTTGTTCATCAATGTTCATCAAGGAAATTAAAAAGTTATTCCTTATGAAAAGTTACTCTTGATATGAGAGAACAAAAGGGAGAAATAGCTCAACAACTAGAAATTGCAAATCAGTGTGGATCTCTAGACTCAGTAGTTTCTGAGGCTATTTATTATTGAAAAGCCTAGTTAGAAGTGGTTTATGCTGGTTATCTCTCTTTTCAAGCAGATTCTCCCAAGATAGTTTCCCATAATTTTTCACCTATTAATAGTTCACAATTTATTTATTTTTATCCTAGTTTGTTAAAAATAAAGCCTTTTTAAAAATTCAGCATAAGAATTTTTTGGTGCTATTCTTCTTTCTAGCAGGCCTAATAATTCTACAAAGTAGCATATCTCAAATTACTAAATGCAAAGAATCAGCTTTGAAATTTTAAAGGAAAGGATTTTTAAAAAATGACATGTGGAGACTTATTAAGGTGGAAGATTAGGACTACTCGTTGCCTTTAAAATATATATATATATATAACATTTAATCTTCAATTCTTAACACAATTATGCAAATGAAACTTTTCCTGAATTGCATCTAATAGTGGCAAAAAAATGTCTTCACCACCTCTTGTTTCTTGATACTGCCTTCATCTAATTTCATATCTGAGAAAGATTTTTATCATTAGTTATATCAGTGTTAAAATACTGTTTCCCCTTATCCCAACACAGATCTTGCTATGGATACAATGTCATATGATTCATTAACCAGTTTTCAAGGCAGTGTCAGGTAATCTTAAGAGGCACAATCAGCCCAGAACCAATTAACCATCATAGCAGTGGTGGGATTCAAATTTTTTTACTACGGTTCTTGGGTGTGGTTTGATGGGTGTGGCAGGGGAAGGTTACTGCAAAATCCCATTCCCTCCCCACCCCACTAGCCTGCTTTCCTGCTCCATTCTCCTGTGCAGGGCAACCAAAGATGACCCAGCCAACCAGCTGGGACTCAGGAGCCAGTGAATAGAGGGGGCAGGGCTGGTCAGAGGTGGTATTTGCTGGTTCTCTGAACTACTCAAAATTTCCGCTACTGGCTCTCTAGAACTGGTCAGAACCTGCTGAATATCACCTCTGCATCATAGGTTGCTGTAGTTATACTCTGTCTCTTCTGATTTCTGAATACTTATCTTTTGGTTCATTCTGATTTTGACAATAGGAGAGTTTATTTCCCCCCCAGCTTTCTGAAGAGATTCCAAGTTCAGAGATTTATACCAGACTTAGATTAGACTGAACTAGAAAATGTTTTGAACAACAACCAAAATCGTAAGAAGATTCAAATATTTTCTCTACCAAAAGCTGGTATTTGTAACACTTTAGCTTGGAAAAAAGTGACGAAAGAACCTAATTGAAAGAATGTATAAAATCAAACATGATTGGCTCAATTCTTATCATAATGTGATACATGATCTACCTATGGATTAATTACCCCAGGATGAGGTGACAGCTACTAATGTAATTGGTTTTGAAGGACATTTAGATAATTTTATGAAAAACAAAGCTATTGATCATGAAGATTCAGTATTACCCCTGAATTGAGAATCACATGCTGTTAAATACCAGCAGAAAACAGCAAGATATGTTTGCAGCTTCTGTTTGAGCCAACAAGGTTAGTTTAGTTATAGTCTCTACACAAGATAAAAAAGCTGCTATCTTAACCTAGTTTATAGGTTATTTAATAGGTTAATATTATTTGCTAGGATCACTTTTGGTTTCCTGCTTTTTGTTTTCCTCATTAGGCTTTGTAATTACAAAAGAGAGCTACAGCCATTCCATACCCTGAAATGTAGAGGACCAATGGCAATCTGATCCCAGAAGTCTTCTTCAAATGGCTCATTTGTTCTGATAACAATGTTGGCCCGAAATCGATAAATTAATTCCTGAGGAAGAAATGATTCACCTAGGCTGTTTCACAGAGACAAAGAATAAAATAATAATTTAACTGGAATGAGACATAAGTTTAGTTTAGTAAAAATGTAATAGAGACTAAGATATACAAACTTAACTGTAAAAGTAAATTATAGTAATATTGGGAACAATTGCAAATTAGAAGCAGAGTTACAATAAAAAAATCCACAAATAAGAAAATAAAAAGTTCAAAATTGTCTAATGCAAATGCTATTACAGGTAACCCTCGACCTATGATGCTCACTATGGTTACAAGTGGTGACAACCATGAGGCGGTTTTGTTTAAGGACACTGTCCCCACTCTCCCTGATGTCACTATAAAATGAATGTATGTTAAATAAGCATTGGGTATCACATAGGTGTGTGTGTGTGTGTGTGTGTGTGTGTGTGTCATGTGAGATCTGCCAGTTGGATCCATTAACAAGGAAGATAAGCAGCAAAAAGCTAAAAACACCCCAGCAGAACAACCTATCTAGATTAAGGGTCAATGCCATGTTCCAATGCTGGAGAGGCTTTCAAACAAACCTTTGTGTTTAGCTGGCCATCAGGAGACTACAAATATCTCCTGGTACTTACTAGCCTTTTAGAAGCCAGCAACCTGCATGCAAAGGTGGTAGTTTTAGGACAAGCTTTCAAAAACTTTTCTCTTGCTTAAGGCTGGAAAAAGGGAGACAAAATTTGTAAGTTACTTACCTTGATGAGTAACTGCCAGGCTGAAGTGTAAAGGGAAAAAACAACACTGAAGAAAATGTTCAACTCAAAAGAAAAACCAGCCACTTTAATATAATGGTTCAAATCATCAGGCTAGAAATGGAGAGACTGTGAGTTCTAAGCCTTGCCTTAGGCATGAAACCAAATTGGTCATTTTGACCCAGTCTCTCTCTCAGCCCTAGGAAAAGAGCAATTGCAATCCAGAACTACAACAAATTAAAGTAGAAAAGTAAAATGGAAAAAGGAAGGAAGGAATACAAAAGCAAAAGTGCAGTAAGAGACTAAAATACAGGTTGTCCTTGATTTATAATAATTGGATTTGTTCTTGTTGTTAAGCAGTTGTTAAGAGAAACGCTTACAGCATGTGACTACTTTGGTCAATAATCGCAATCCCAGCATTCACAGTTGTCATTAACTCCAAATTTTTAAGTGAATAGAGCAAACGTGCCATCTGCTTGATTTGAGAGCAAAATGGATATCTGGTGGAGGTTCCAGCTTCTTGTATAGCTGAAACCCACCTCAGATGTAGTCTTTTTGCTCTCAAATGTTCCCACAGCCTGCCAAGGGATTTCCATTTTCTGCAATCCATGATTTTAATTCGTTTCCACCCCTTCCACTTGCAATATTTCCTGTTGGCTTCCTAACTGACTTTCTGAGGAAGCTAGCAGAGAAAATGGCAAATGACAATCACATGATTGTGGGGCACTTGGCAATCAGTTGTAAATGTGAGCCAGTTGCCAACGATCCCAAATGCAATCACATTATAGCAGGGCATGTGTATGTATGTGCAACATTTTATGATGGTTGGAAGTGCTTTATGGGTGTTGTAACTATGAACGATTGTGAAATTACTGATCATAAGTCAAGGACTACCTATAGAAGAAAACAGAAAAAGAGCTACCGGTAGGTATAAAAAAAGATATAAAGACACAAAAATGGCTTCCAATATTTTTCATAATGGTTATTAAGTACAATTATATTTTATCTTCTCTCTCTAAAGTTATTTCATGACACTCTTCTTTCTATAATCTCTCCTGTCTATTATCAAATCACAGTTCATATTTTCTTTTTTATGCAAAAAATCTTGAGGTTTCAGCAGGGGTGGGGTTCAAATTTTTTAACAACCGGTTCTGTGGGCATGGCTTAGTTGGTGGGTGTGGCCAACTCAACATCACTCATATCGAGGCACGCATCTCCTCACCTGGCCTCATGATTGTGGAGATGCTGCAACGTAAGTGTGAAAAATGGTCATAAGTCACTTTTTTCAGTGCCATTGTAACTTTGAATGGTCACTCCACACAAGCAAAGTACCAGCAAAGGAGGGGAAAAAACTCCAGAGAAGTTCCAGAGACAGGAAATCTAGTCCTGCCAAGAATATAATATGGGTTAACAGAGGCAATTTCTGAAGCTACACCAGAATGTTTCCTTCCTGCCTTCCTTACAGGATTAGGCCAGTAATTTCTTCTAACAACCGGTTCTCTGAACTGCTTAGAATGTTAACAACTGGTTCTAGCGAACAGGTGCAAACTGGTAGAATCCCACCCCTGGGTTTCAGTCAATAATATTTGTAGATGTTGTCTCTTCTCTAATCAATAAAAGCAAATCATTTGTGAAAAATCTGGTCAAGAAAGTTGTTCAGGCTCACCAGGAGTCAAAACTGACTCGAAGGTGCCTATACTTGTTCCCACACACAAAGGACTACTTGGTAGGTAGAAATGGGGGTAGAATGGAAAATGGCTTGGAGATGGAGGATGCCATCAGAATGTTGATGGAAGGATTTGGAGGGTGAGCTGCTATTTGGGAATGAGGTTAAAAATGTGACAGTCTCAGTACTATACCATGGCTTGAACCTAGACTTAAGCCCATAGATGATCTCTTGAAAAGGAAATACAACTGTCTCTTTCAAAGCAGGCAATACCATCCCTTCCACCACGGAGGTATTCATCCTGCTTGGATACAACCAACTTCCAAGAAGCCTTAATTAACCATAAGAGGCATAGATACAGTTTGGCAAGCTGAAAGCCAAGAGGAGCCAAGTCATTTCCTCAGGATCAGCTGATTCAAATTCCTTTCAGGTAACAGCTCAGACATGTTTAGTCACTTCCAAAGGATTTGCTCAGAATCCAATTCTGAGTGAAGTCAAGCAATTTTGTTTTGAGAAATTCTGATATGATTTTTCACAGCAGCCCTGTAAGAATTCCCACATTGCCTCCTTACCCAAGAGGTCCCTCATTACTCATAAAAGTCATACAAAATGTAGCTGCTATTCTTATCCTCATTTATAAAGATGTTGTATAGTACTACAGGGAAGTCTGGGGCATTCCAGATATGAGTCTTGGTGGCGCAGTGTTTAAAGTGTAGTACTGCAGGCTACTTCTGCCGCAGCCAGCTGCCTGTAATTTGGCAGATCGAATCTCACCAGGCTCAAGGTTGACTCAGCCTTCCATGGTGGGTAAAATGAGGATCCAAATTGTTGGGGGCAATATACTGACTCCGTAAACCACTTAGAGGAGGGCTGGAAAGCACTATAAAGCAGTACATAAGTCTAAGTGCTATTGCTATTCCACTCACTTTGCAGAACCATTTATGAGCAATTCTCAATGCAGATGTTCAGCTACTTGCAAATCTAATGGGCTGAACTTTCTAGTCCACATATATATCTTTTTAAACAATTTGGGGAATAGCATTATCGATCATGCTATTGCAGTTTTGAATTAACAGGTGTAATATTTAAATCTGATTAATCCACTGCACAGAGTTGTAAAGAAAATAGGAGAGAATAATATTAAGTATGATTATCACCTTCAGTTATATGTTAGAATGATGGGAGAAGCAAGAGAAAATTACAAACTATAAAGACCTTCAAATAAAAATAGAATGACTATATGACAAAAGATAGTAAACTTAGTATCAAAAGTGATAAGCACCTTGGGTGCAATTACAAAACATCTGGAGCATTACTTGAATAAGTATTTGCATTGACAAAATCACCATCAATCAATTGCAAAAGGCAGTTTACTTGGAACAGCCTACCTCTTGCAACAATACCCTCACAAACCCCATCAAACAACATCTTCCTATACTTTGGGAAGGACTTGATAAGTAAATAAAAATTGCAAATTCAGTCTATACATCTGGTTGACTATACATTTGTTACTTGCTACAATAACTTCAAGCAGAGTTAAACAGTTTGAGATGCTTTAATTTAGATTCCTGCATTGAACTGGGGATTAAACCTGATGGTTTAAATGTCCCTGACCAACTCCATGATTCTATTAGCAATAGCAAAACCAACTGTTCATATTCCTGCTTTCCAGCTCTATGGTTCTATAACAAGTTCCAATGCAGAAATGCCAAGCTGCCTACAGGAGCACAAATGATGTAAGTATTGTGACAGTACTGTAAAGCAAATTCCTCCCTTTTTCTATTTGTTATACTTAAAAGGGGCATCATTGTAATACTGGCAGTTTTTATCATGTTGATAAAATTTTCAGATCCTGCAGAGTTTGTATAATTGAATTAAGTATCTTAGCCTGAAATATGGTTATTAAAGTGGCATAAAAATGCACAAGGCAAAAAAAGGTGGTTTTTTTTTTAAAACTAAATACCTACCTTGTAGTAACCTGTTCTCTCAGTTGTAAAATACTTGTCATATTTATCAGGAGATACTGTGCTTCATTTACTAAGGAAAGTGAAGGAATTACAGCTGGGATCTCTCCTAAAATACAAACAGTGTAAAATGATAATAGAATTAGTGAAAATAAAAAATCCATTTTCTACTACAGGGCACTGAACTTACAGTGAAACACAAGTATTGCTTCTACTTAAATATTTGAAGCCAGCTATTAAATGCATCTTTTACATTAGGTACATGTTCTATGTTCAGCTCCATCATACATTATACCACAACTGAGTCACAATTTGCATATTGCACAGGCTTTAAATAGACTTAATTAATTGGAAGCATTTTGCTTACATAATATGCTGTACAGTAAAATTGGGGCAAACAAAACATTAAAGTAAATTGCTTATAAGTATATTTTAGAAATCCTAAAATGTTCGTATATTATTATGGTGATTGGATTTTTATTTATAACTCTAGTGTCTTTAATATTTTCAATATTATTCATTCTCTAATGAAGATATAAAATATTTACCTTTTTTATTCTTCTTAGAAGAATTTCTTTTGAAGCCTGAACTCTGCCTAATCAGGCGACATTGTCGACCGAGAAACTTAGTAAACCAATCAGCTAGTTGCTCCCCACAATCATATGTCTGTACTCTTTAATGAACAAAAATAAAAGAAATCTGAGAATCCAAAGTCTACTTTGGCTGCAAAACTGTAATTACAATATATAATTTAATATCTATTTATTGCCACTCAGAATTTTGCTATAGCTGTTATAGCTGCATTCTGTATTCAGATGCAAACATTCTTTCAGCAGATCTATAGGCTTTTCCTTTCTTTGAGAATTGACACCTGGTGACCACTTGGACTATTCCCTGCAAAATTTCAGATGTGGTTTGTCCTTGCCTCAGTTCCAAGGATGAGAGAGAGAGAGAGTGACAAGCCCCAAATCACTCAATTATATTTGTACTATGTGGGAACTAGAACTCAAGAGTCTCCTACTTTCTAGCCTGATGCTCTTAAGTACTACATCAAATGGGCTCAGCTACTTTTATTCAGATTGGATATAATAACATAATCTTGTGAATTATGTTATGTTGTTCCTCCTCTTGCTACATACAATTAGCAATAGCAACAGCACTTAGATTTATATAATGCTTTATAGTGCGTTACAGCCCTCTCTAAGTAATTTACAGCCAGCATATTGTCCCCAACAATTTGGGTCCTCATTTTACCCACCATGGAAGGCTGAGTCAACCTTGAGCCTGGTGAGATTTGAACTGTCAAATTTCAGTCAGCTGGCAGTCAGAAGTAGTCTGTAGTACAGGACTCTAACCAATTCAATGAATAAGCTATCTATCTAAGCCACTTCCAAATGTTATTTAAAAATACTTTTTCCCCCTTGTCACCTAGCAATGGATCTTGCATTTCTCTAAAAATATTATATTCCTTGTTCTCTATAGTCTTACAGATGCTGCCATTATTTTTCTTTAATTCTTATTTGTTCAGTTCAATCTGCATCTTAGTATTTCTACAGCTATGGCCAGAAGTGAGCCCAAAATTTCCACTGCTAAGCAAGAGAGTTGTAAATGGATTTTATCCTATTTTAAGACCTTTCTTGCCCACAGTTGAATCACTGCAGTTGTTAAGTTAGTAACCTGATTTCTTTATTGACTTTTCTTGTAAAAGAAGTCATCTGGAAACTAGTACAAGTAATCCTTGACTTATGTGCACAATTGGGATCAAAATTTCTGCTGCTAAGCAAGGCAATTTTTAAGAGAATTGTACCTGATATAACCTTTTTTTGCTGTGGTGGTTAGGTGAATCACTGCCATTAATTGAATCAGTCATTAAGCAAATCTGGCTCTCCTTTTGACTTTACTTATTGGAAGCCAGCTGGGAAAATTGCAAATGGCAATCACATGATATCTGGGACACTGCAACTGTTATAAATACAGCCCAGTTGCCAAGCACCTGAATTTAGGTCACATGACTCTAGGGATGCTGCAATGGTTATTAAGTGTGAAAAACAGTCACTGGTCCCTTTTTTCCCTTTTTAACTTGTTATAACTTTGAATGATCACTAAATGACTGGTTGTATTCTGTATTTCATGTGCAAGTAGTACAACACAAATTACAACAGCACTGAAAAAAGTAATGTCCTTGCACTTATGACAGTTGCAGCATCCACTCAGTCAAAATTTGGGAGCATGGCAGCTAGCATGTATTTATGATGGTTGCAATATCCCAGGGGCCATGAGATTGCCATTTGCAATCTTCCCTCCAACATGATGGGGAAAGCTGGATTTGCTTAATGACTGAGTGATTCATTTTATGGCAGTGTTTTACCTAACAACCATGGCAAAAAAAATGGTAATTATTGGGTGCAATTCTCTTAATAATTGCTTTGCTTACTAGCAGAAATTCTTATTCCAATTGTGGCATGTCAAAGATTACCTGTACTAGTTTACAGGAGTTTAGACAATTAGGCCTTTTCCTCAAAATCAATATATTGATATGCCTGTCTCTTTTGTAGAGTTGGCTGTATAATTTGTTTCCACTTAGCTTTACTATAACTATCCATTGTTTGAAAGTTAGAGATAATAAAATTAAAAAAACGGATTAAAGATCTATTGGTGTTCTTTTATCTGCTCCTTCTTTCTTGGGATAAAAGAGAAAAGGGGAAAAGATCCAAAAGGAAAAAGATCCTTACAGTTCTGAGTTTAAAGCAATGAATATTTGACGCAACTATACCTTTTCAATAAAAAAAAATTTTTGGTTTAAGAGTTCCCACGTGAAAAATAATTCTCTTATTCATTCAAGGATTCACATTTGTGTTCAAACTGCTATTCTCCATAACAAGTTACTCTATCCTACTACTGCCACTTGTAAGACACATTTGCATACATACACATGTATGTGGATGTGTATGTATGAGGAATGTATGAATCTACAGCTCATTCACGTAACTGAGATTAATGAGAAATTGTAGTGAAACAATTTCACTAATGTTAGTGAAATTACAAAGGTAATCATTAGTCGCCATTATGAAATGTTTTTCACTGCAAATTTACACTTCTTGCACCTGTCCTACCCACCTGTGAGAACAAACCTTGCTTTGACATATTTCTGTTAAAGTTCCCCCATCTTCTAAGGATACAGAAATGGGATTCATTCCTATGAAAAGAACAGAGAAAAATTCACTAAATAAATCTGTGTGAACTGTTGGTTTATTTCAAAGAGTGATAGTTAGACCAAGATTTATAATGCTTATGGTACTTTCACTGTTGAGTTCAATGCTTGATCATATAAAACCATTAATAACTGTCAGAGTTTGCAGCAATCCAACCAGCACACAAGTAAATAATTCAGCAGGATTCATTTATAGAAGAAACTTGTTTATATACAATAATATAAAACATGATGCATGTATACAATACCCATGCAGTAGAACCAGAACTCAGAATCCAGAAGTCATAATCACAGAAGCAACTCGTATATATATTGATCAGGCAAGCTAAGCCACGCCCAGGCTCTGAGCCATCTGAGTCACCAAACAATCCTCATTGGCTGACCTGTTACCATGTCTATTCCAATTCATGAACTCTCATACACTGACACCCATTTGGGAGTGATGTTTTCATTTTCAATGAATGCAACTGGCAAATCCTTGTAAATATATTTTAATTCTATTCATAATTCATATTGGTTTATTTTTTGTAATTGATTTTTTTAAAGGACCAGTTTCAACTTTTATTAATGAGTACTAAGTGCAAGAGGTGTATCTTGAGAGTTGCTGATCCTCCTATGTAAATGGCTGCTTCCTGCTAACTAAAATAGTCTATAGGAAGAACACAAGACAATCATTTTTACTGAGTGATTTCCCTCAATCTATGAACAGGAAGAACAAACAAGACTGTTAATGAAGTTTGGTAGACATTCCTGCTAGGCCTTGGAGGGATTTTTTTTACTTCAATAGCTCTCTCCCATAGGTGATTCTTGATACGTCATCCACAAAATCTTCAGTATCCTTATCCACTGCACAGATCTTAGTCTTAGGGCTTTTTCCTAAGTTTCCCTGCTATTTCTGACCTCCCATACAAAGTTCACAACATGCTTCCTCAAAAGGCAGCTGTTGCTGGATTGTCCCTTCATTTCCCACTGAGCTTTTCCTGGTCTTGATATTACTTTATCTCTTACTTCATTACTTTATTTCTTACTGGGCTTCTCCACTTACGTCTCCTAGCAGCTGCGGATATGGTGGACAGGAACAAAAGATGGCTGAAGAGCTCCAAGAGTCTTTTCCCTGAACAACTCAAGAATGCTGTGAGGTCTCCTGTCTCTCCTTCTCTTCCCCTCTCTCTTCTGCCTGCCTAGGAAACTGGGCAGGCTAGGAATGTCCACCTTATTTGCTGGACAGTAGAGAGCTGTGGCTATTGTGTTTTGCTCAAGCTACTTGGTGGAGGAAGCAGAAAATCAACAAGATCAATGAAGCTGAAGCTCTTGAGCTTGGCTTGGGGCATTGGTCACTCTGTGAGAGCACAGCAGGAAGAATTGGGCTGTACAGACTGTGACTGACACAAGACTGGAATTGGGATCAAACTCAGAATGTCAGTTAGCCCTAGAAACACCAGATGTCTGGACTGTAGCCACAAGAATAATTAATACATTTGTATGGAGCTAGTTTGCCCCTTGTGACGCACAAGGGATAACACAAAATTGTGAACTAAATGCATTAGCATGTTCAGGCAGCCAAACTACTTTGTGATTATACTGTAAACTTTCTGGCTTCCAAACACATGGATATGATCACAATGACCCTTCTCAGATACAGATGATAAGGAAGTTCAAGTGGAAACGCAGTTCAGATATGCCAACTTAATGCTGAAAGACTCAATAGATCAAAGAGCCATTTTATTTCCACGTTTATTAAAAAATCACATCAACACGACCATTTTCCAAAAAACATACACTGAAAATGAAAAAGAAGAGTAAATCCAGTGATACAACTTACTGGTGCTGTTGTTGTTTATCACCACAGTTATGGCATGCCAACCTGCATCAGGAGTAACATTGAGAATGTATCACTGATAGAAACATCCACAACTAAACTCCAAAAAATCCTTCAGGAGGGCATAGAGCCTATTGTAAAAAAAAGGAGATGCTAGCCATCCACCATGACAGACACTTGGGATAAATACTAAGTTGCCTTATGAATTGTCTCCCTCTCCAAAGAAACAAGAAGCACACCACTTACATCAAGAGAATGCTCAGGACACTATAACAAACACGTAAAACACATATTGACTATTCATGCCCTTTCATTGCAGATGAAGTCAATACTATTACCAAAACCATCAAATGGAATAAAGCATCAGGATGTGATGCCACCCATCTGGAATTCCAGATGAATTATGGGCAACACATACATAAACTAATCAATTATGTTTTACTCACATACTGTCTCCAGCAGCTACTCCACATTTTAATAAGGCAAAATGATATCAACCTTAAGTCTAGTTAAACTAAAAGACAATAGAAAGCTACTCCCCAATAGCCCTTTTAAGTTCTTGCTGTAAACTCTTAGAATGACTATTCTTAACAAGATCGGTCCTACAGTTGAATAACATCTCTGTGTGGAACAAATAGGATTTCGACAAAATTGAAACTGCTAAGCCTACCAAGTTATACTGAAGCAGGATTCCAATGAGGCCTTAAAACCACAGTAGTTTTTGTGGACCTGACTGCAATGTATGGCAGAGTCTGGAAGGAAGATTTATTATGCAAATTACAACTGATCATCATCCCATGTCAAAAACTATCCATTCTATTAATAATATGCTGAGTAACAGGACTTTTCAAATAATAATGTGGGGGGGGGGCTTAAAAGATTAAATAATGGCCTACCACAGAGCTCTGTGCTGGCTCCCATATTGTTCAACTTATGCATATCTAAGATGCTAGATAACAAAAGATGGAAATTTGCTTATGCAGATGACCAGGTCCTAGCAGCCCAAAAGTAACATATAGAGTAGGGGTGTTAAACTTGATTTCATTGAATAGCATGGCCCAGAATTTTGGATACAATATAGAATTAGGAGAATGGGAGAAAATATGGAGTGTAAATTATAAATTAACTATATCCTCAGTATACAAAGAAAACATCTATTACAGATGGTATTTAGCCCCAACAAGATTGGCAAGAATTTATCCCAACACAAGCCCAAAATGCTGGAAATGTAAGAAGGCTGACAGTACATTTTATCACATGTGGGGCTATGCTCCGAGACTAGGACATTCTGGATTCAAATTAAAAACTGGCTTCAAGAGATTACTGGTTATCAGATTGAGCTCAGACCGGAAACCTTCCTTTTAGGAATTATTAAAGATAGAATACCAAAAGAAATAAAATATTTATTGTTACATATTACAACAGCCACCAGAATAGCCTTTGCACAGGTATGGAAAACTCCCAATATTCCTAAAGAAGAACTGATATTACAAAAAGAAACAGAAAATGCCAAAATGAATATGTTAACATTGAAATTGAAAGAAAGAGATGACTCTGATTATTACCTAATCTGGAATAAATGGCATGATTGGTTAGCAAACAGAACAAAAAAATAAGTCAAGAAACTTAACTGTAAGAAACCTTAAGAATGTACCATAAAATGTAAATTTGTAAATTATGTAAAAATATAGGAATAACAATTATAATTAGTTATTAATTAATATTAGATAAATATAAATACAATGTGTATTATATATATTTAAAAATATTTATGATAAGAACATATGTATAGATGTCAAGAATGTTGTTGAAACTATGATGCTTTATGTTGAAAATTAGAAACTCAATAAAAACATATTTAAAAAACTTGATTTCATTGAGGGCTGCATCAGGGTTGTGTTTGATCTCGGGGAGTTCAGAGTGGCCGTGGCCAGCTCGATGTCACTCATGTCATGGGCGCTTGTGGTGGCCCAAGCACCCTGCCAGCAAAAACGGGTTCCCAAGCTCCATTTTCAGCTGTGATTACCTCCTGCAACTCTCTGCCAGCGAAAACAGAGCTCCATTTTCGTTGACAGAGGCATCATGGGTCAATCCTTTGCTGTTTCCAGGGCAGCTCTAGGGGCCAGATCTAAGCACCCTGCAGGTTGGATCTGCCTTGAGTTTGACACCCCTGATATAGAGGATGGTAACAACTCCCTCATAAAAACTAAAAGCTCTGGGGAAGTTCTTTGCTGACTGGAGGCTCATCCCAAGCTTGAGCAAAACAGAAAATATTTGTTACCACCTTAATAACCAAAAAGCAAAAAAAGTCCCGATGATATACTTCTATAGCAGCATGCTATCTTACCCCACCCCCTTTTGAAAATATCTTGGCACTCTTACAAGAAATGCTGCAGCAAAAATTAATACTAGAAATTGCATGCTTCAGGGAGCTTCTGCTTCTATGCTCAGAACATCAACATTGGGATTCGTATTATACAGCTGAATACTGCAGCTCTGTCTGGATGAACAGCTGCCATATAAACAAATTGGAAGCCAGAGTAAATGATACAATGTGAATAATAATAATAATAATAGTAGTAGTAGTAATAATAATAATAATAAGTGTATGAAGATCCCACCAACCTTATGCCCACAGATAAAGGCAGAATGCATCAATTACCACTGCTAGCAAGAGGAAAACCTTCTACGCACAAAATCCACCTGCGCCTTCTATAACTTTGTAAACACCAAACTTAAAGACTCAAAAACCATCCCACCCCTAAAAGGACCTAATGGGAAAGACTACAGCGATGAAGCTGTTAAGGCAAACCTCTTCAACACGTTCTTCAGTTCAGATTTTGTAAACAGTAATGGCTCATGCCCCATATTTCCTAATCATAACACAATTAACTGCAATGCTCTACTATATATTGAAGTAGATCACTTTACTGAAGATAGCGTAGAAAATGCACTACATTACCTGAAACCATCTTTATCTATTGGCCCTGATGGCTTTTGTGCATACTTCTTAAAAAAGCTCTCTACTGCCATTACAGAACCCCTAAGCATAAGGATATCATTCAGATATCATTCAGAACCAGCTCCTTACCAAGCCTATGGTCTTTAGCAATGGTCATCCCTATCTTCAAAAAACCCCTGCCTGGTTGAAAACTACAGACCAATCTCATTCTGTTGTGTCACGTACAAAGTTATGGAATTAATTATTAACCAATGCATTACCTTTCATCTAGAGTCAAGTAACCTACTCTCCAATAAACAATTTGTTTTCAGAAAAAAATTGCCCTGAAATTTACAACTTCTATACTGCAAAAATATATGGACTACACTACTTGACCAGGGTAAAGCAATAGATGTAATTTACATAGACTTCTGCAAAGCCTTTGACTCAGTGGTACATGACGAACTACTATTAAAATTACACTCTTACGGCATTTCCGGATCCTTTCATAAGTGGATTACTGTCTTCCTGACAAACAGGTAACAAATAGTTAAAATAAGAAACACCCTATCAAACCCTGCACCAGTTAATAAGCAGTGTCCCCCAAGACAGCATTCTAGGACCCATACTCTTTACACTCCATATAAATGACCTTTGTGATCATCTTATAAGCAACTGCATCTTCTTCACTGATGACGTAAAACTATTCAACACCACCGGCAATGCTACCATCCTTCAAAGTGACCTTGATTATGTGTCTGAATGGTCAAACAGTTGGCAACTCCAAATCTCGACCAACAAATGCTCTGACCTACACATTGGTAAAAAAAATCAATACACACCAAATACAAGCTAGGTGGATATGACCTTGTTGACAATCCCCATTCTGTCAAGGACCTTGGAGTACTCATATCGAATGACCTAAGCTCCAGAACTCACTGCAACAGCATTGCCAAAAAGGCTTTAAGAGTTGTAAATCTAATCTTATGAAGCTTCTCCTTTGGTAATACTGATTTGCAAACTAGGGCATACAAAACCTTTGCTAGACCAATACTTGAATACAGCTCCACTGTCTGGAATCGGCACTGTATATCAGACATTAATACAACTGAGTGAGTCCAGAAGTATTTTACAAGAAGAGTATTACACTCCTCTATACCACCAGACTTGAAATTCTAGGCTTAGACAACTTTGAACTGCACCGACTAAAATTGGACTTAAGCATGGTACATCAAATTATATGTTACAATGTCTTACCAGTTAATGAATATTTCAGCTTTAACCAGAACAACGTAAGAGCACACAACAGATATAAACTTAATGTAAACCACTCCAAACATGATTGAAAGAAGTATGATTTCAGCAACAGAGTGGTCAATGTCTGGAACTCACTACCTGATTCTGTTGTCACATGCTCAAACCCTCACTCCTTTTCCCTCAAACTAACCTCTATTGACCTCACCCCATTCCTAAGAGGTCTGTAGGGGGTGTGCATAAGGACACAATCGTGCCTACCGTCCCTGTCCTATTGTCCTCAATAATTAGACCCATTTCATGTATTTATACTTACGTTTATGCTTATTTCTATTATAGGTAAGCGTTTGACAAAATAAATAAATAAAATAAATAAATAAACTGGAAAGTAAGCTGGATTATCAAATATCCAGATTCCAGATAAAATATATCTGACCCAACACAAAAATTAACAGCTTTCAATGCCATCCACCAGTACTTGAAAACTCTGAATAGGATTCACACCCCACATTGCATTTGTTGAAATTCTCTGTTTAAGTGGATAGAGAATCCTCTCCTGAATGTGATATGGTGCTTCTCACTAGACATGGATCATATATTGACTAGCTGCCATTTGAGAGCTTATACAGAAGGAAAACTATATTTTTCCTTCCAACTAACAAATGCTGCATTTAATTGGATAAATGGCATAAATATTAATAGAGAAAACACTAATTCCATTTTTATGAACCAACATATTTCAAAACAAACTATTTATATATAACTTATTGAATTCCTCATGCTTTACAAAGTTCACTAGAATTATGTCTCCTTTTATATATTTTTACTACTCCTCGGGAAACAAGGCCCAGTGTAACTAGGAGTTGGGTTGGATAGATGCAGGCTTCTCAACAGCATGAGAAAAATGCCTGAAGGTAAGGGGCATACAGCAGACCATGCTGGGGATGGGGACAATTGCTCCTTGGAGAATGGTGCAATTACCCTAACATAAGCCACATGATCTTGATTCTATCCCATTCTTTATGCAGCCTGGAACTATGTTAGCCTTTTTGGCAGCTGTAGCACACTGCTGGCTGATGTTTAAATAATTGTCCACTAGGTCTCCAAGATCCCTCTCACAGTTACTACAATTGAGCAAGGTACCACATACTGTACCTCTACATTTTGTTTTTCTTGCCTAAATGTAAAACTGTACTTTTTTCACCAATTGGATAGCGCCCAATGTTCAGGACTAGGACTGAAGCACATTGGGGAATAGATTTATCACATTTAACCAGGGGTGGGATTCAAATGTCTTAACAACCAGTTCTGTGGGCGTGGCCTTATTTGTGGGTGTGGCTTGGTGGTCACGACTGGGTGGGCATGGCTTGTATGTAAATATTGCACATATTTATGTAAATACTGAATTTTTTATTTAAAAAAAAGAACAACCTTTACCCAAAATCAGGCAAAACAGGCAGGCATATTGAGTTGCTCACAGAATCACAGATTCATTTAGAGATCTATCATTCTGCAATCCGCTTCCTGAATCTGCACTGAAAAATAGAAGCTAGGAAGGTTCAGCTCTGCTTTTAGATTAGCTAGAAAGCAAGTAATTCAACAATTTCCTGCTTTCTAACTAATCTAAATCTCCTGGCATAGCTGATAGTCAGAACAGCTGATGGTCGGAAAACAAAAGGAAAAATAGCAACTTACTGAAAATTAGGCTAACGCAAGCAAGTTGGATGGCATGCATGCCACGTAAGGAGTGAGTGGATGGGGAGGGGAGGGGCCAGCCAGTGGTGCAATTTGCTGGTTCTCTGAACTGGGCAGAATTATAACAACCGGTTCTATAGAACTGGACCAAACAGGTAGAATCCCACCCTTGCATTTAACTGACAAACAATTTCATCTGACTTTTTGGGTTGGAAGGTAGATCAACTTTGGAGGTTTTTTTATTATATTTAATCAAAAAGCAATTGATAAAAGATTGCATTAAGAAACAAACATGAATATTTTATCCAGAACAAATTACTATTAACTCTTGGAGTGATTTGGGATAGACAAGATGATATGGTAAATTTTCTACTAATTGATTACAATAACTGCTTATAGTTTTGAAACTTGAGTCTTGCCTTTTTATTATTATTGTTCTTGTTAACTATGTTGTCATTAATATAACATATAGATGACAGATTACTAATTTGCAAATTATTTAGCAATCCAAACATTTTGGGGCTGTTTTGAAAGGGGTAGGAAACTAAGGTTGTAGTAATGTATTAATCAGTATTCAATTAAAGAGGTAATACATGTATATATGTTAGTTTTCTAAATGTCTTGTTTCTTTTGTGTTTATTTTTTGTAGTTTTGTATTTTAGTTTTCTTTTAATAAAATAACAATGGAACCAAAAGAAAAAAAGAAAAAAGAAAGACAGGCATAAGGAGTTGGGCAACATTCCTTAGTGGCATCGGCAGGGCTAGGGCTGAAATCAAGGCCTGGGGCTTTCAGCTGGCTAGGCCCAATGCTTCCTCCAATGAGTGATGCATTGCAGTCTAGGTTGTGAGAAGTGTGGTTTTGCATTATACTCCAACAATCCACCAGCTCATGCATGGCCTGAGCATGGCCTTCCAGGACATCCTTCACAACCTGAAGCACACCTCACTCTGCTTAATATAATGGATTGCAGTTGTTGAATGATGGAATCCCAACCTCATTTAACAACTGCAGTGACTAACAATTGAAATTCCAGTCTCAGTTGTGCTGTGTTAAGACTATCTATATACAAGTATCAAAGTTGCTTATTATGTCTCAAGTCACTTCGCAACAAGATGGGCAACAAAGGGTTGGGTCCAGCATGACATAAAATGCTGAGAGGGAGACAGAGCAGTTGCAACTTCTTTAAAAGACACAATAATCAGAAATTAAATCTGGATCCAAACCAGTGGCATATATTCCCTTCCTAGATAAGCAGATTGAGCAGTGGCATTTTATCTACTCTAGATTTTCTTAGATGAAACAAATTTTCTAGATTTATTTCAGTCTGATTTCAGGCCTCAGTATGGAATAGTCTTTTGGGTATCTTACAGAATACTGTCTGCCAGGAAAAGGGGGAAGGGCCTTCTGGACCTCTCCAGCAGCTTTCAGCACCATCAATGATAATATTCTCCTAAACAGGTGGTCAGTGTTAGGATGTGGAGGCACTATACTATACTTCTCCCACTCCTATTTGGATAGGCTACGTTAGGTTTATGGCTCCATTTTATCTCATATGCCTTTTAACATTTAGCTGAAATAGTTGGGAGAAGTCATTCAGGTATGTGAGCTGAAATGTCAGCAATATGCAAATGATGTCCAGTGCAGGAAATCAGGAGTCCAGGCAGTTCAAATGAATAAAAGTTTATTGCATGTTAATGCTCTAAAAAATCTGAACTTCTAACTGTCAAAGCAAATTGGCGATAGTTAAGAGTAAATGGGATTCAAGGTGGGTTGGAGTTAGATTTTAGGTGTACAAAGGGATTCGACACACTTGACCCCTGCCTCGTGCTCTGGTTGGTCATCTACTACAGCTACCACTCTTTTTCATTTAATATGGGTGAAACAATTGATGTTCTGAACCAAGCTTGGACAGGATAATGGATTAGACTGAAACTCAGTTCAGACAGTACAAGACAAATATTGCTTGTTGTTTAAGTATCTGTATAGCTCAGTGGTGCCCTGCCTGTTCCAGAGAGATTTGCACTCACCTTAAAAGAGAAGAATTGCAGTTTGGGAATGCTCCTGTATCCATCCTTGTCACTTTAAACCCAAGTAACAAGATGCCTTTCACTAACCGTGATCATACCTTACAAGTAGACCAAGAAGCAGATGCTAGATTGGTTACAGCGACAGAATCTTGCAGGTCTGATGTGCTTCTTCTCCTCTCTCTTTTTTTCATGTGAATGTCTGTTTGAATGTTTTCAGACCAATAATCCCCATCTGGATTTTTGCAATGTTTATCTGCCTATTGCCTAATAACAGATCTTCCCTCTCTCCATCAAGGTCATCTTCTTTACTCTCTACACTTGGACAGAAACAACCATGCAACAGTTTATTCATGCTCCAATAATTTCCTGGTGAATTTATTCAGTATGCTGTATGTGGAGCACCCTTTGAAAATGGTCTGGAAACTTCAGTTAATTCAAAAGAGAGGCAATCAGATTGCTCACTGGAACTGACCGATACTAATACATTATGCCAGTACTTTGCTATCTGCATGGTGTGCCAGTCAGTTTCTGTGTCTAACTCAAAGTGCTAGTTTAACAAATCTAATATTTCTCAAGAATATCTTGAAACAGAGAGTAATGATTTTAATTTACTATGCCTCAATATTTTTTCAAATACAGAATCACTATATCCTGACTCTATCTAAAATAATAATTTTATAGGATGAATATTTTGATAACCCTTTCGTAGTAGTAGAAAAAATAGTCTGTATAGACCAACCTTCTGCCTTGATTATCATCACATTTTGGTCCAGGTCAATTAAAGGTTGTATAAGACACAAACGTGGTTCCTGCTTCTGAGTAATACAAACTCCATTCTGATTTGTAACCATCCAGTTACGATCATACAGCAGGCCTTGATTTCCAATAGGCCATTGCATAACCTAAAGAAGGTAAAGGAAAATGGAATTGTTATTTACTCAAGAGATACTGTAATATTCTTTAAAAACTAGCATATATGTGTATTTGTTTTCAGCTCATTACAACAGTAAGGTATAATATTGTCTTATGTTCATGGAACACTTTAAGGCAATTTAACTTTTTCTACAGGCTTCTTTCTGAGTGCATAGTCAAATTTAAACTTTCTGCCATTTAAAGACTGAAACAAGAAAACTATATAGCAAATTTCAAAAAAAAAGTTACATCATTTAATCTAAAAAAGTTTTTTTAAAAAAGCATTTGTACTCCAAAATCATTGACTATTAAAAAAAAAAAAGCAATTGACTAGTCTGTATACTAATGCTATAATCTCACCAACATCATGTCCAGGGGTGGGATTCAACCGGCGTTACTACCAGTTCTGTGATTATGATTTGTCTGTGCAAGCACGCTTTGCACACACGTGCCCGATGCACGCTGTGCATGAGTGTAAAATAACGTTAGGCTGTGCCACCCAGACAGCTGAAAAGCGCTGCGCGCAGATGCACAGCATTAGAAAAGCCTTTTTCCCCCTGCTTTTTCAACCTTAGCTATGCTGCGCAAAGCAGCTGAGATAGAAAAAGCAGGAAATAAAGGACAGTAAAAGCCCGGGCGGGTGGGTGGGCCAAACAGCTGCAAACACAGAACCAGCTCTGTGTCTGCTGCTCCGCAGAGCTTCCGGTTCTATAGAGCCAGGCAGAACTGGTAGCATCCCAGCCCTGATCATGTCAATATCCTACACTCTTCAATTCACTCTAAAGTTCTTGGAAGATACTATTAAGCTTGATTGGTGGCCAATAAAAAGTTTCGTTCTAGTGCTTTAGCAATCTAAAACAAGTTCTGGTTTAATTTTGAAGCAGCTATCCCTTATTGGAATATGTAAAAAATGAAACAGAATTCCTATTTGTTTTGTCCTTACAGAGAAAAGCAAAATAATTCCACACTGAATGATAAAAATATTAACTAAAAGAAAAACAACAATGTGGGCCATTTCAGGTATATGGATCTCACTTTTCAACAGTCCTGGCAGCAAGGTCACTGGTAAGAGTGGTATGTAGAAAGCAACAATTACCTGTTCCTAAACTATTTGTCTCATCTCTTTTTGCTGGCCCTCTGCTTACTGTAATGTGTTCTTAATGGTTCCATTAAAAAAAAAAGATTGAATAAAGAAGTCATAGACTATGCATACATTCCAGAAAGAAAAGTTTTCTAATACTATAACTACAGAGTCAATAAGTGAGGCATGGGTAAGACTCCAATGTGATAAACACAAGTTACACAAGGATATTTTAAGTTCTCTTTGTAACATTCAATATCTTAGTACAGTATAATTTTAATTATATTTGAGTTATTTAATTCAATGTATACATTAATATAATTTTGGAATAAACTTTCTCTTGACCTAATTTTTCTTGGCCTAATTTTGCAAGTACTCATGCAAATTGCAGAAATTGCATTTTAAACAAAACCTTACGTATTTTGCTACCTATTACATCACTTTTATGTAAATACTCCAAGACTACACTCTGGAATCTATACATAATTTTAAAAAATGATTCTGGCAAAATTATTACTGCCAAAAGAAGGCAAAAAACCCAAAACATTTCTATAGTAAATATTTTTAATCAGCAGTAAAAAGTTTAATTTCATGTTATTTTTATTTGTTAGATATTATTTATTGAAGATTCTAATCCAATAAATATCTGAGTGTAGATACTCTAATTGGGCAATCTGAAGAAACTTGTATAGCATTGAATTGATTATACCATTAGCCCTGATATAAAATGTATTGGTGTTTGATTCTTCCTTTTCAATGATTTTGTCTCTGAATTATTATTATTTTTTAAATTAACTTTAGGAAAATACTTTAAATGAAGGCAAATCACTGTTTTAATCTCAGTTTTTATTAACTTTTAAATTATAGATGTCTTTAAGCATCAAGCAGATGTAAATATATCTTCTAAAGTGTTAAAAAACCTAGATTTTCGCATCTTCTCCCTGGAATTGGAATTGTTTGCCTAAGGTGATTGAAAAACGTCTAGTATTAGGCCAAGACAATGGTAGATAATGAGAAGAGGGGGGCACTAGAACCACTGGAATAGAAGCAAAGAATTCTTGATTTAGACATAACATCAGAATATGATGACTGGGTTGTCACAAGGAAGAAAACTGACAGTGTAAGAATCATTATATCATTAAAGCTTTGAACCAAAACTTGACACTAGAAATAATTGATAGAATAGAAGGCAGAATTGTTGGCTATCAATCCAGGTATAGTAAACAGTAATTTACTGTGGCTATATGCATGTATGTATGACCATCTGGAGCGCTATGCTAGGTGTGATTGCTCATGACTTGGAAAAGACTTTTTGGGTATACTCTTCCTGAGAATACAAAGTGGTGACTAAAGAGAAGTTCATGTGGGGAAGATAAAATCTCTAAATAACATTGAAATATTTGTAGCATTATTTCAATAATAATCTTTATGTGGAATAAAAATCCTCATATTCTGAATTACAATGGTTTAATTATAGTTTCTTTAATTCTTCTATACCTATTTGCTTGCCTGCTTCCCACTGTTATATACTAATAGGATTATATACATGAAGACCAGTGTAGTCTCTTATCTAAAAGACAACCAAAAGATAATGTAAGAGTAATTTTGAATATAATTGAATATTTATAACAATGTGGTGACAAGCAGATTGCATTAATCTTTCTGGATACAGAAAAAGCATTTGACAACTTGAACTGGGCCTCATTTCTTAGCCCAGATTTGGCACCACATGGAGCACTATGGGGGAATGTATCCAGATGATGCAGCAATGGTTCATTCAGTGGCATCCAACATGGAGGATGGCACCAGACAGCTGGTGTCCCTGCACAATGCTGGGGCACAGGAGCTGGGCGACCTAGATGCATTCATGCAGATCCTGTGAGGGTGGTGTGAGGATCCTGTGGCAGCCTGGCATGCTGAATCCTGTACCTGGGTGAAGACTATGGTGTCATCCTTGCGGGCAAGGGGGGGCCATCATGGCGTAGATGACCTCTTGTAGAGAACAACAGATGGCCTTGACTGAGATAGGCAAGAACTGTTACTTAGACAAAGAAGGCTGAAAAATTCTTTAAATCCTGGGAATCAAGATAACATTCAGAAGCAGATCAGGAAAATGCTCCTAATTCACTGAGATATCAGGAGAGGAGACACGGCATAATTAGACTTGCAAGATTCTGTAATTGTAGCCTAATTCAATAAAATGTCTTACTATGAAATTGATTTTGTGGTATGGTCTATCTAGTCGCACTGACAAACAAGAAGTGATACTACTGTTTCATACTGCATTGGTTAGATCACACTTGTGTTCATACTATGTTTAGTTCTTGCTACTACAATATAAAAAAACCCAGCAAAGAATTAGAAAGATTGTAGAGAAGAGCAATAAGGGAGTTAAAAGCTTTGGAAATTAAATCCTATGAAGATTGGTTAAAGAAACTTGATTATGTCTTGTCTAAAGAAGGCTAAAGCAAGACATGATAGCATCTTCCAATATATGATGTCATAAGGGCAAAATGTTCTTCACAGCATCTTAGCATATGACAAGAATTAGTGGGTGGAAACTTAACAGAGAGAGATAAAAACTCTGGACCTATGGAGGAAATTCTTGAGTGAGAGCTATTAAGGAATGTTAACCAGTTTTTTTCTTAAAGTCATGGGGAAGTCACCACTGGAGGTTTTCAAGAAAAGATTGGACAGCCATTAATCAGAGATGATATGAAGATTGCTGCACTGGGCAGGGTGCTAGACTAGATGACCTCTACTTTCCAATCCTACAATTCTACGATCCCACCCCAGTCTAAATCAACAGCAACAGGTACGACTGATCACTACTGCAGTACTAACTAGGCTAAAAAATAGTTTGAGAAAAGCAGCCCAAAAATAACAGCCCAATTGGAAGGAACAATCTGAACACTACAAATCAAGATCTTTTAAAGCTATTTTTAAAGCTAACATCAACAGCTTTCTCAAAAGAACATATTTCAAGGTTAAGAGCCACACTTAGCCTTTACTGATACACTGGCAAGTATTGGATATGAAAAAGGAGGTAGAGGTAAAAATAAATTTAACATAAAATAATAAATTATTTTCCATATATTTCATTAATTACCCATTTCTCAAATTATAAATTAATTCTTACTTTGGAATTTATTTATATAGGATCCAGACCCCTGGATCCACACTACAAGATTTTTAAGAGTAATATGCGGGTTTTTTTATGTATTTACTTATTTTTGTATTTATTTGTTATAACATCTCTAAAAAACTTTCTAGCTTTCATATTACACATGATCATAAAATATTACTGAAACCATTTACCTCAAATGCAGCACATGATTTGATTGGGTACAGGTAAATATTGGTGATTGTTATTGTCTTTCTACCATTTGGCACTTCTACTGAATTAGTAAAAACTTTAGGTATGTTGATTTCTGCACAACTTTTAGTCAAATGCACATTTCCTTCTGGTTTTATCACTGATGTGTAGTGGTGTCTTAGCTGTAAATTGTTGATTATCCTTTCCAGATGCTGTTCAGTTGCATTCTTCTCATCACAAGTGTTGCTATTCTGTCTGGGAAATGATGTGATCTTTGGAACAATCTCTGTCTGGCATGGAGATTTTACTAAGTTGAAAGCAGATAATCTAAAACTTATAATGAATTTCAGAAAGGCCTGGACATCTTCAAATGTAGACATATAGCCAAAAGAAATTCTCACAGACCCAGTGGGATGTCCATCAATTAGGTCTATGTCATCTCCACACACATGACCAGCCTATTTAGGAGCAAAATACAAAGATATGTTGTAAATATTATTAAAATATGACATATTTTATTAAAGTTACAGCAGAAAAATTCTCTATAAACAGTCTAAATGCTCTAATGACATAGTTGGTTTGGTGATCTCTCTACCAGAATAAGAACCATCTTTCTTTACCTAATTTTCTATAGAATCGCATTCCTGTGCATTCACTCATTTCTGGAAGTAGCAGGAACTTTGGAATTAATTGATTATGAAATACTAGTGTTCTTTATCTTAAGAAGAACTGAAGTTGAATCTAGAAAAACTTAATATGTAAGATTTCAGAAAATGAAATGTTAATGATCTCAGAACAATGGCAATATAGGTTTATGTAGTGATAACATACAGTATTTTTCGGAGTATAAGACGCTCCAAAGTATAAGATGCACCTAGCTTTTGGGAAGAAAAACAAGGGGAAAAAAAATCTGCCTCTGCCTCTGCTTCCCAGAAATTTGGCTCCTTGCAGCAAACAGCAAAAAGGCTGGTCAGCTTCAACACAGCCTGATTAGCACAAGCAGGTTGAATTGGCCTCCAGACGATCAGCTGTTTCGGATTACAGGGATCGCCATGGCCTATTGCCACCTCCGCGCACCCCATTTTCAGCCCATTCTGGGCAGCAGGGATCAGAACAGGCAGAATATAGGGCATGCGGAGGTCAAAAATGGGGTGCGCGGAGGCCAAAAATGGGGTGCGGAGGCCAAAAATGAGGCATGCAGAGGCAGCAATAGGTGATGGCGATCCCTGCAGCTGAAACAGGGAGGTCAATCCAACCGACAATCAGCTGCTTGTGCTAATCAGGCTGTGCTGAAACTGACCAGGCTGTTTGCTGTTTGCTGCAAGGAGGCAAATTGCTGGGAGGCAGAGGCTGAAGGATGGGAACTGGCGGGTGGGCTGAGCTTTGGCAATATTCACTGTATAAGATGCACAGATATTTCCACCCACTTTTTTTGGGGGAGAGTGCATCTTATATTGCAAAAAATACAGTATTATCAGTGATAATGTAGAATACATTTACAATTCCATGTCAGGACAAATTAATGAGAAACATACCTGAATCAAAAATAATACAGCCAATTGTACACTGATGATTTTACTTCAACTGAAGCAAGATGTTTTATCATAAACCTTGCTTATCATCAGGATCAGTCTTGGTACCTATCTTTCTCAATATTTTTATTAATCATTTAAATGAGGGTACAGACGATATAAATATTAAGTTAATAACTTAGGAGAAGTAACATTATACAAACTTGATAACTTAAAAAGAAATGGACTTAAATAATTTGAAAAGCAAAACTTAACTGCAGAAGTATAGGATATAGCTGGATACTTGAAAAATCATTATAAGCATAAGCCATTTGAAAGAGAAACCAATTTGCTAGAGAGATTATGGTTTCTTATCCTTGGATAAAAAGACAACTAAACAACTATCTCTGCTTTTATTTAGTTTCCTGCCCTGATCTGAGGGCTAGCCTAAATGGTTTCTTCCAACTTATAATTCTATGGGTTTGAAAAAAAAATGGGTTTGAAAAGTATTATCACAGACACTTCCACTGTATGGCATGTTGTTGGGAGATGCAATATCTATGAAAATAAGGAATGCAAAACGTCACAAGTCGCTGTCTCAATGTTAGTCTCATTGTCAATTCTTATGACAATGTTAATGTCATAAGAAAAATATTAAATATACCATAAATACAGTGGATATAGAAAATCTACTACACACCGCTGTTAAAATGTCAGGTTTTTGAGATGTTAAAAAAAAATCAGACAAAGATAATTCAGTTCAAAATTCTTCCCACCTTTAACATATAATCTGTACAATTCAACTGAAAGATAAACTGAAACCTTTTTAGAGGAAAAAGAAACAATAAAAAATTAGAATAATATGACTTCATAAAGATGCATAGCCTTAAACTAATACTTCGCTGAAGCAAAGTATATCCATAGTATATCTAACGTTTTGGATTTTTTATACTCTTCTTCTGACTGATAGCTTCCAACAGTCAGATGCTTTTGATGCTTTCTAAGCTCTTTGCAGACCATTGTTTTGCTGTAAAAGGCGACTAAGTAAATGTCAGAAAAAAATCCTACTAGACCAGTGGAACTTTATATGGGCTTGATCAGGGTCATCATTTTCATTGATGGCAGGTGTGTAGTGACTGCTGTTTGCCATCAGTTTGAATGTGATTTGTTAATTCTGAACACAACCACATTCATGCTTATAGGAGGGTGTGAACACTTATACAGGCATTTTAGTTGTTTTTATTTTTTCCTTAAAAGACTTCAATTTTTTAATTGACTTGTATGGCATATATAGTATATTAAAATGGAAAGAATTTTGAAGTGATTTAATATATTGTTTACATCTCAAAAACCTGGCATTTTAACAGGAGTATGGAGACTTTCTATATCGTGTGTGCCTGTGTGTGTGCGTGTGTGTGTGTGTAAAACTTTAAAAATCTTTGTACCTCAATGTCTAGGTTGACCCATCATCAATGTCAAAATCAAGCAAATTAACTCATCTATTTAATAGATTTCCATGCTTATATAATCAATAGGATCTTCATGGCTTACACATAAAAAGTACAAGCTAACACATGCTGAGTATAAAACAAAACCATCACTAAGAGTAAAAGAAAAAGAAAACTAGGTGTGGTGAAATTCACATGAGAGGAAAATGATGTGGTTCTCAAAAGTTTCAACTAAACACATGAAGTTTAAGATTAATCTGGTTCAGAATTTAAATGTATGTATGTTGTTTACAATACAAATTTAGTTGGGAAAGTAAATTTAAGAGATTTTCTCATAGCTAACTTAAACCATAATTATAGTTTGTTACATTAAATAAAATAACTTTGCATAAAGAATTTTGCATTGCACATGACCTAGCAAATGACATTTCTTTTTATATTAATGATGTTTTATATCATGGAACTTTGTTGGGAATACTTGCTTAGAAACAGTGGGAAAATTAATGGAACAGATGAAACATGGTTCTACTTTCTTCAGCTGGTAGAACTGCTATACTGAATACATACAGACCTGTAGGTTCTTTTTGATATCATCATGGCTTATCCCCAAGTGCTGCTGACATGCTCCAGTATTACAGAAACAGCCTGTGCGCATATGGATATTGTAGAGCCCAGCTAGTTTGTCCACCTTGTTTCAAGAGGTTCCCCCAATCCCCAGGAAAAAAAAGGATTCTTAACACAGGAAAAAATAATTTTTTTTCTATCATTAGAATATTCATGAAATATAAACAAAATGCTATAATTCTATAATAGAATTATTATAGAAATGAGAAATGTTTTTAAACAGTAAAATATACTCTCATTATCATCATCATCATCACCTCTGCCACCACTACACATATATACACATACACACACACAGAGCATGTAAACAATGAATAAAGGGGAAAAATACGAAATACATTATTGTAGTTAAAATAAACTAATATAACAAGAGAGAAAAGAAGAGAGCGGGAAAGAGAGGAGCATAATAAAAAGAAAATTGATATACAATAAAATTAATAAATTACCGTAATCATTTAGCAAGATTACATAAAAGCATATTGCTTCATTTCTGAATTTTTAGAAAGACTTTTCAAAACAAGGCAACATGAATTAGGACACTAAACTTATTTGCTTTAACTAGGCTGAAGAGAGCAAGAGCTTTTCTACGGATGATTAATTCCATATTTTAGGAATATAGTTCAACATCATGTTACGGTCTTATTATTTATTTCCAAAATTGCCTTGACCACATGTAATGATCTGAAACCAAAGTAAAGCTATAACTGGACTACTCATAGGTCATGTGTCTTCAAATTTCTTATAATGCCAACACAAAAAATATTTATTCTCCAATACATAATACCAAGTCCTCTTGAATGCATTTGGGTAAATATTACAGGAAGAAGAAATTGCTACAGGTGTATATTACAGGTCACTCAAGCAAGCAGAAAAAACATGAATATTTTTCTAATCAGCTAAGCAAAGTGTGCAGGAAACATACCACTGTAGTAAAGGGGACTTTATCCTAACATCAAGCAGAAGGTAACCTTGCAGGAAATTCTACAGGTTTCTGAGGTGCCTAGCTGACAACTTTGTCATCCAAAAGGTAGAGGCAGAAACTAGAGGGTCAGCTATATTTCTAACTAATAAAGATGAAATAATTAAAGGAGTGATGGTTGCAGGAATTGTGGGAAAGAGTGATCATGTTATACTGGAATTTAATATAATGCAGGTAAGTAACTGAATAAAGTCAAACAAATGTTTTAGACTTTAAGAGAGCTGACTTCAACAAGATAAAAGAGGAACTAGGGAGGATTCCCTAGATAGAAATTCTAAAGGGATAAAAATTTCAGGATACTTGGGAAACTCTGAAAAATGAGATAATTAAGGCCCAAAGAAAACTATATCACACAGAAAAGCAAAACAAAATAGTCCAGATGCTCTCTGACACACTGAGGGACAAAATAGAAACTGTATTATTATTATAAAAAATAGAAAGAGCGTATAACTAAAACAGAATATCAATAAATAGCCTAAATATGCATGGATGGAGTCAAGAAGGCTAAGGCTCAGAATGAACTAAGACTTGCAACAAATGCCAAAAGAAAACCCCTTCTTTTAACATGCAAAGAACAAGAAGAAAGTCAAGGAAATAGACAGGCCACTAATGAAAGAAAATGGCAAGAAGGTGATGGGGCAGCAGGGAAAAAGCTGCACTGATTTATTTATTCACTGAATCTGTCTTCACACAAAAGGAAAAAAATACGTAGTCCTACCTACCAAAAATAGAACCAAGGGAGACAGAACAGGGATGAAGGTCAAAATAAGTAAGAAATTGCTATAAAACACATCTCCATTCTAGATGAGTTCAAATTGCAGTTTACATCCCAGGGTTCTGAAGGAGGTGACAGATGTAATCTTCGAAACACTTCAGAATTCCTGGAGCAGTGGGGAACTGCAAGAGGCCTGGAAGAGCTGATGTGGTGCCAATCTTCAAAAAGGAGAGGAAACAATAGATCAATTTGCTTGACATCAATATCTGGAAAAATCTTGGAAACAGTGGATTTATGAGCACTAAACATGAACACAGTGATTATTAGAAGTTAACATGGGTTTGTTAAAAGCAGATAATCCCAGGCAAACGTTATTACATTCTTTGATAAAGTGGCTAAATTAATGGATCAGGGAATGCTGTAGTTATAGCATACTTGAACTTCAGTAAAGGCTTCTTGGTAAGATAGAACAATGTGGGATATTTACATCACCAGATGAATTTATAGTTGGCTGGCCAAATGCACCTCAACATGAAATCCCAAACTAAACTACATCTACATGGGGAGAAGTATGCAGTGAGGTTCTTCAAGGTTCTGTCTTAGGTCCAGTGCTCTTCAAATTCTTCATAAATGATGTAGATCACACACACATGCACACCAAAAACTGGAAGACCAGATGCCGGCACGCATGCGTGCCAGAAACCAGAAGCTCAGCTTCCCAATGTGCGTAAGCATGCCAGGAAGCTGCTCTTCTGGTTTCTGGCACTCCCCTGAACATGCATGCTCCCCTTTCAGCACTCAAGTGCCAAAAATGTTTGCCAGCACTGCTATAGACCACCCTCTCAGACTTAACTCAAGTTTTAAATATCAACATTTCTTCAAACTTCTGTGGACCCTTTATGATGACATTGCATTCCCCCGCTACCCCAGTACAGGTTGAGAACCACTGATTTAGATGAAGGGGAACTCATTTCCTCTTCACATTGGGTAGACTGGGCTGAAGCGATGCGGGGTAGCCCTTATATTTTCCAGGATGGTTTATGGGCTGGATCCGGCCCATGGGCCTTGTGTTTGATACCTCTACTTTAGATAATGGAATCAAGATTCAAAAGACAGACTTGGACACTAGCTAATGAGTTTGGGCCCTAGCTAACAAACTGAAATTCAGTGGTGAGAAAAGTAAGCTTCTACACCAGAAAAATAAATGCACAGATATAGAATATGTGGTTATCTGACTCAGTTAGTGATTTAGGTATCCAAGTCAACCACCACTTAAGTATGAGCCAGCATTCTGCTGAGTGGCCTGGTGAAGAAGGTGAGCAGCTATCTCAAAGAGCAGCGAAGTGGCTGGATTAGCTAACAGACTGGTTCCAAGACCAATTGGGCCCAAAGAAACAGTGAGGCCCAGGGTCTCAATCATGTAGCCAGGCAGAGGAACTTCTGCACAACCACAAGCATCAACAGAAGTAGTCAATATCAAATGGACAACAAATGCAATCCACCCAAGCCAACTTCCATTCAGAACAGTCAACTGAGTGGTGTGTCTTGCAGATTTTCTGTTTTCGAAGTTAGGCTCAGAGGAGCAGTTGGCATTATTGTTATAGTACTAGACTCTCTGCAGCATAGCAACCTCCCTACTTTAGCTGCTAGAGGCCGTCTCAGGGTTGGCAATGGAGTTCCTTAGATTCATGGTTCTGGAAGACTTCACCTTCAATGGCTGGTTGGGCTTGAGTTTCCCCTCCCCCTTCATCTTTAGCAGGTGAAGTGAATGGGGAGGGCTATTTGGGCAAATGATGAGATGAATTGGCAGTAAAAGTTCATTAATCCCATGAAGCTTTTAGCTCATAAGAGTTTGCCTAGCTGTTTTGAGAATGCCTAGATGTTTAGGATAGTTCTTTCTCAGGGTGCATGATCCTGAGTGCTGGCACAAACTGGTTCGGAGGTCTCCTGCTCTTTGTCAAGCTGTCATTCCCCTTTCCCAATCAACAGGTTTCTCCATGTCCCACTCCCCCATCCTAGCCTTTAATGGCAGGATGCTAGCAAGATGCCAAGCCAAAGAGACAGACCTGATAGCGACACTTTGGGCAGGACACAACATACAATTCCACATTATAGTGGATGCGAGGTCACCAAAACACCTCCCCTACCAAATGAAACATATTAGACAGGCCATAGTATCCTGCAGCTAGGTTGTCATGGCACTGGCATAGAATAAGGCCTCCAGAAGGCTCCTCAAATAGATCCTTCCTGGAAATGCAGCAAATCATCATTAGAGTGTGAACTGATGGGGTCCTGACAGAGTCCAATTCTGCATAATGAGCCACAACAAAGGGATCCTGACACTTCACTGTCTGGATCTGTTCCTAAATGTCTGTGTACTGAATGTCTGTGTACTTTCCCACCAGAATCACCAACTGAAGCAGCACCTTGTCCTCAACACAGGTTTTCGCAACAGCACATTCTAGTTCCAGCCTCCAGGACTGTAGATCATTCAAAAGGCAAACTGGGTGAAAAAGAAAGACCATCAGATCTGGCGGTTGGTTGAGTCTCTGGGCTGTCTTCAGGTGTTCAAGATTCCGGAGGTACTTTGAACTGAACCTTGATCTAGTAGTGAGACCATTCTAGATGGTGCCACCAGACTTTGAAGGCAACTTTGACTGCCAGCAACTCCTTGTCCCAGATCATATAATTATGCTCTGTGGAATTGTGCTTGTGCAAGTAGTTGGCACAAGGGAAGAGTTGCCTGGAGTCCAAAGAGGCTTGCAACAACACTGCTCTGACGGCAATGTCCAAAGCATAAGTCTCAACTACGAACAGTCGCAATGGATCAGGATGGTGAAGAACGGGATCTGCATCTTCAGGGTTTTGAATGCTTTTTGTTTGGCTGAACCCCACATAAACCTTTCTGTAGCAACTGTGTCAAGGGGGTGGTGATCATGGCAAACCGTGGACTGAAAGCCTGATAGTAATTGGGAAACTCCAGGAGTCACTGGAGTTCTTCTTTCACTCAGAAGTGACTGAATCAAGACTGTAAGGTCATGGTGATGCCATCAGGCCAAATCCAATGCCCCAAAATGTCTATCATGGTCTGTGCAAACTGGCATTTTTCACACTTAGAGATGGTTTTCTTGCAAGTATTGCAGTACCATTAGCAGATGTGTCCAGTGTCTCAGGTAACAATGAATATACCAGAATGTTGTTCAGGTATAACCACAAAGTTGTCCAATAAATCCTGGAACATGACATGTGTGAGATGCATGAATATGGCTGGGGCATTGACAAGCCTGAATGGCATGACAGTGTTACTCAAAGTGACTCCGTTGGGTGCAGAAGGCCATTTTCCATTTGTCCCCCTTCTGGATTCACACTAGATTATATGTGCCCCACAAGTCAACTTTGTGAAGATGTTGCCATCACTGTTCCATCAGCTCCATCAGTTCTATCAGCTCTAGAATGAATAGAAGCGAGTACCAGTTCTTTACAATGATAGCATTGATCTTGTATAAGTCACAGCAAAGTCTTAGCTCCAACTTCTTTTTGATGAAGAGGACGGAAACTGCTAAATCATCAATGAATACTTCATGTTCAACCATAACAACACAAGAGCAAACAATAGATACAAACTCAGGTTAATCACACCAAACTTGATTGCAGGAAATATGACTTCAGCAACAGAGTGGTCAATGTCTGGAATACTCTACCTGACTCTGTAGTTTTTTCCCCAAACCCCAAAAACTAACCTTAGACTGTCTACTATTGACCTCACCCCTTTCCTAAGAGGTCTGTAGGGGGCGTGCACAACGTGCCTACCATCCCTGTCCTATTGCTTCTTTTATATATTTTTTATTTTTCTTATATGTATCCATGTATTCATAACTATGTTTTTACTTATACCTATTAACTTGTAAGCAATTAACAAATAAAATAAATAAATAAATAAAAATGAGACTTTGACCAGTGAATGAATCCCTACCGCAAGTTCTTGTCAACAAAATCCCATAAACAGTCCTTTTTGGTCCTTTTTGGCAGTGATGAGCTGTGGTCTGGTGCCTCCCACTTGCATGGGTTCCTCAGGGGTTGAGGCTTCTCTTCGGCCTTTGTGTGCATGGCTGATTCTGCTCCCTGTCTCCATGCTCTCCATTGCTGGAGCTGCCCATCAATACGAAGACAGAGGTTCATGAGGACCTGTAAGGTACTGGGAGAGTCCATCCATATCAACTCATCCAGAAGCTCTGAGGGCAGATCCTTCAGAAACTGGTCCACTATAGGTCCTGGCTTATCAGGAGGTAGTCCTAGCTGATGCATCCATAACCAGCCATTGCCCCTGCTTCAGCTTGCACAAACACCAATTTGCTGTCTGGATCTTCATAGGGTCTACAGATGTGTCCTTCAAGTCAGTACAAAACCCTGCATAATCATCCAGGAGAGGGCTCTGCTCTGCGAGCAGCAGGGTTGACCTGCTGAGCCAATCAGGATGCTGATGATAAACCCTGCCTTTTCCCAATCTGCCTATCCAGCCACAACCTTGGTGGGATGAAACTCATGACTAGAATGTGTTTGCTGGAAGAAAATAAACTGTTCAAAAGAAACAGACCTAACGAGAGGAGATGGAATTATATATATACAAAATCACTACACCTCGACAAAAATGTGTAAAACTAAGGATGAAAGCTCCTTGAATGCATATCAGTTAATATAAAGAGAAAAAAGAATGGCATTGCAATAGGTGTCTAGTTGCAATGGCCTCCAGCAACCCTCTCTCAGAAAAATCTCTCTCCACAGAACTGGTCCCTGGTGCCCAAAAGGATGGGGGCCACTGAACTAAACAAATCAGTCTGATATTAATATCTGGGAAGTTCCCAGAAAGATGATTAAGCAACCGATCTCCAAATATCTAGAAGAAGCAAAGTTATAACCAGAAGCTAACACTGGTTTATCAAAAATAGATCATGCCAAACAAATCTTATTTTATTCTTTGACAAAGTGACTAAATTAGTTGACCAGTGAAATGTAGACATAATATACTTAGATTTCAGAAAGCATTTGACAAAGCAGACTACAATCTACTTCTTGGTAAGTTAGAAAAATGAGAGAAAGACAGCATCACTATAGACAGCATCAGAATTATAAGCTCCTCTGTTTGGAATAAATGAAAAAAAAAAGTGTACTACGAAGTGATTATGCATGATTACTACTTTCAGCTTCAAAAAATATAAACATGTCTTCTGCTGTATGCATCCCTATGCTGATTTAACTACTGTAGCATTTTACTAAATTACCACAAATTCTTGGGAAAGCGTGAAACATAGAGGCAAGCAATTTGTCATATATCATCTGAAGAGGAAAATGAAGAAAGTATATTCCTGAGAAAAATATGGGAAAAATTACTATAAGGCAATTACAACAAACTGAAATTATACAGAAAGAAGATCAAACAATCAGAAAGATGCATAACAGCAAAATGATGCATAACGACAACAAAAAATAAATAAATGTACCTGTGAATACCCAATTATATCTCCATTTTCCTCCAACACATTAAAATTAATTATAGGACCTTGGATATCTGAGTTGCTGAAATCAGTATCACTATAAATGCGTACAAGAGCTGCACCATTAGCATATTTTAATGTAGAAAGAACTGAATAGGTATGGTGAGCCAAAGCAAATGTATGCTGTTTTATGTTTTCCATTCCACCTAAGAAAAACAAAGCAACAATTACCACGAATGGTCAACTTAAATTTCACTAAATATAACACTAATTTTATATATCAAATGATGTAATAAATAAAACAAAAGAATCATTTTTTTAGAAAAAAGTAACACTCAATTAATATATATATATATAGATATTGCACTGGTTTTGTGTTGGGTGTTGAATCTCTGGAGAGTCTCACATACACTGGAATTTTTGCCCAGATATATATACTGGGCAAAAATTCCAGTGTATGTGAGACTCTCCAGAGATTCAACACCCAACACAAAACCAGTGCAATATCTTGTATGATCTCAATAATAATTCCATTCAGTAATCAGTTAATATATAGATCCAACCATGAACTGTTTAATTATTACAGTTAAATTAAACAAACATATTACTATAGATCTTTCAGCACTAAAATATCTTGTTTTTCCATAAAAGAAAACAATTTCACAACATTAAGTGCTTAGACTCATATAATTACAGGTAGTTTTCGACTTACAACCATAATTGAGCCCAAAGTTTATGTTGCTAAGCGAGACACTTGTTTAAAGTGAGTTTTCCTCCATTTTGTGACTTTTCTTGCCACAGTTGTTAAGTGAACCATTGCAGTTGTTAATAATGTAGTTAAGTGAATAAATATTTAACTTATTTAACTCTGAGACAGAAGAGATTGCTTGTTTTTCCTCCCCTAACTGCAGAGTAAAGAGATGGCTTAAACAAGAAGATTATTGAACAACAGTATTATTACAATGTTAGTAGCAATACATGACCCATTGCGACATGTTTCAGAGATACTTTCATAATGAAACCTTTCCTTATCTTATAGGCAAGGAAAAAGCAGAAAACTGTCAGGGACATTTGGAATTTACAATCACATGATCATGGCTAACCACAGTGTCACAGCAGCACTGAGCACGATAGCACTAAAGGAACCATTCATTTGCCAAATTTGAATCCCATGAGTTCTGGGCACCAGATTTTGGACACATTCTGTAAATTATCCTATTTGAAGCGCTTTGGTTCCAAAACGGTTGCCTTGTAATGCATTGTTTTGCCCAACTGAAACATACAAACAGACATGAGAGCTTTAATAGCATATGGATTTTATGCAATAATACTTTTTGATTTGCACTTGACTAACTTAGCCTTAAATTTTCTAATCTAATTCCAGATTAGTTTCTTCAATATGAGACTTCTGTGGAAGTCTAAATAGATGCCCTGTCTGCATCTTCTTTCTCTTTTGTTTAGCTCGCTGAATTGGCCTGAATAACAAATGATTTATTTCTATGCATTATTGTAAACTCATTATATGTGCAGGCCTAAAACACTAATCTTGTTTTTCTTTATTATTATTGTTCTATCTGTTAACTATTTTGTCATTAGTATAGTATTATCAGATCTGCCATCTTCAGCTTTATACTTTGCTGGAATCCTGCTATAAAATGTAAGGGGGAAGGAGGGGGCAAAGGAATGTAGAGTAGTAAAGATGAGCATGGAAACACAAGGACAAATGGCAGGAGCTGGAGAAACCCTTCACAAGAACCAGAGGTTCCAGGACCAGAATATTCCAGCTTTCATGGACACCTAGCCTGAGAACACAACATGGAACTGCATCGAACGGTGCCAAATTTCCAAGCCATTCCCAAAACATCGAAATGGCATCCAATTGGACAGATAAATTGGTCAAGTGGGGAGGGTCAGGGAAAGGGAAAAAGTGCAGAAATATTGAGATATAGCCTTTTTTCACTGCAATCACATTTGTAGGCAGGAAAAACCAGATGCACAGCTGCAGGACTAGAGCTTCAACTTTTTTGTGAGAACTTTATCAAATTTCACCAATGCTTTTGTTTCAAATGATGTTATATGAGCTAGTTGAAAACTATACTCAGAGGTACCAAAAGAAGCAGAGGTGTTAACCCTTAAGGAGTGAAAGGCACACCTGTTTCTACTAAAGTGTCTCATTAGTAGATGATCTAAAAACTGGTGTGTTTAAGGTGTTGATTGGCCAGCAATTAGGCTGCATGCTGTGGACTACATTTCTACTGAGCAGCACAATCCTACCTGTTATTTTTTCCAAAACATCAAATCCGTGCTTTACTGCAATAATATCAAGAAATGAAACTGTCCCATCCTCAAACCTGCATAAAGTACAAACAAGTAAAATATTAAACTACAATTTGTTTCCATTTCTTGTATTTATTAGGAAATATAATCTAAAAATAGATAAATAGTAAATGAAGTTCACTAAATCTCACAGAGACTTTTAACAAACAATGTGTTCTGATGGGACTCAAGAAGTTTACCTTTTCTGTGAACTCTATCCTATGGAATAATTTAACCCCCAAAATCCAAACAGCTCTGATTCTGCTGACCTTTCAAAAATACTGGCAGATGTTAGGACCAATAATCTGTGGGAGTCCAACTCTGAGATATTTTTAAGAAGTAGAGTAATTGTACTTAGTTGCTAATTAAAATATGAATTGTTTCATGTTTATCTGGTTTTCAAGTTATTATAAGCAGTCTAGAGTTCTTTTAAATTGGACAACCTTATACATTGAAAAGGCAAGCTAATTTGTCAAATTCATAAAAAAGAATTAATGAAAAACACATTGAAGCATTATTACACATATAAATATATACTTGTGATTTATCAATCCATTTTTTAAAAAATGGAGTTCATATAATCTCTGCAAGACTTGCCAAATAAATTTATCATTAAGATCATTTCCAATCGTGCATTCTGTATGTCTAATATTCAATAAATAAATAGATGAGAAGTATTGTCTTTGTTCTTTGGATTATGGCTTGGATCAGATTTGGTATCTAAATTGAGCCAGTCACTAGGAAGTCAAGTAATATAAAAACATTTAAATGAAACAAAGTAGTCCTTGTATCCACAACTGAGCCCAAAAAGTTCTGTTGCTAAGAGAGGTTAAGTGAATTTTGCCTCATGTAATGGCCTTTCTTGCCATAGTTGTTAAACGAATCACTGCAGTTGTTAAGTTAGTAACACAGTTGATAAATGAATCTAGTTTCCCCATTGACTGCTTGTCAGAAAGTCGAATGTGACCTCGGGACACTGCAACAGTCATAAATATGAGTCCATTGCCAAAAATCTGAATTTTGGTCATGTGACCAAGGGGATGCTGCAACAATTGTGTGAAAAATCATCATAACTTACTTTTTTCTGTGTCCTTGTAACTTCAGATAGGTACTAAATGAATTGTTGTAAATCAAGGACTAGCTTTATTTTTTAACATTACCTTTCAGCCACTGATTGTCTTGGTGAATAAAAATCCTCTTCTGCCAAATAGGCAGCAGCAGTTCCTCCTCCAAAGAAGGTTTTCCTCAAGCAAGAAGCAATTTCATTTTTTACTAGCAATGCACCTATGCCAGTGGGGAATCCAAATATCTTATAGAATGACAAAGGAATAAAGTCTGCCTGATGAATGCTTAAATCTAAAGGAGAAGTGCTGGTGTAAGATGCTGCGTCCAAAAGCACAAACCACTTCCCTTTGACCTCAATGGGACTGAGTTTTCCGCATTGTATCTCTTTTATCCATGCAAGTGGATATTTGACTCCTGAAAAATTACTCTGAGCAGGATAACAGAAGAGATGTGGTGTACTGCAATCATTGTCTTTTTCTTTCACAATATTTGCTCCTGATAACATATCCTTTGGTTTTACTGGAACAAATATGACATTTTTTGCAGTAGTAATCACTCTCATGCCCACCACAGATGTATGGTTATCAGTAAGGTAGCAAAATCGACTGCCGGGTTTCCCCAAGTTTTCAGGTATCCAAGGAAAAGCTTCTGCAATGAGTTTGAATGAAGCAGTGCTTCCTGAAGTAAAAATGACAGTATAGTCTTCAATGGTTGTATTGAAGTGCTGTAGAATCCTGTAAAAGAAACACAGAATCACAAACAAATTGAATAGTTATGTTTCCATTTTATATTATTCTATTATTTCTGTTTAACTTAAGTAGGCATCTAAAATCAAATCAAACTGGGCAAGATATATAGCTACCAAATTTGTTAATTATTGCAATGTAAGAATATGCCCTGTTCTGTTAGTTATTGATAGGCCAAAAGTAAAAATAATGGGAGACAATTACCGCAGTATGGGAGACAAATTAAGTCAATTGTGCTTTTCCAGGAAATTCTCAATTTGTGTTTCTGAGATCATAAATTCCCCTGACTTGATATTAAGTAATACTGAAGGCTAGAGCTCTTCCTCACTGTCATAGTGTTTTCTTCAACCCTTGAATTGGCAGAAATGCCACCCAACACACACAGCTTATAAAACTGTGCAGAGCAGCAAAGATCAGTGGCAACTAGGCTTTTCGCAATGGTACTGGCAGGGTGGTCATGGTGTTTGGAAATAAGTGGCACTGGAGTTTCTTCAGTGCAGTACTGGAGTCTGCAGTGCAGAGCACAGAGAGGAACTCCTGCACTGGGCTGGAGATTAAAAAAAAATCTTGCATTATAAAAACTATGTTTCTTTTCTCCAGGCCAGCTTTTCTGTGTACAGAGGGGAGCTCCCTACCTGTCTTTGGCAGGCAGCTGTTTTGCTTTGTTTGCTTATCGATCACAATGGAGAGAGCTAGGATTGCAGACAGCCACAAGGGCAGATATCTATAATTTACAGCCAAAGTTCAATTATAGTTGTAAGTCAACATGCATATGCCCCCTGACTCCCAACAACTCTGAGCTTGCCCTGTGGATAGCATCCTGCTGGACAGGGTTTATGTTTGGGGACCCACCCCTTTCACTCTTAGCCACCTGCCTCAGTTGATTCACAGCTAACTTTCCTCCTCTGTTGCACCTCCCCCAGCAATTCTCCATGGCCAATGGTCCCTGGCCATTTACCCCTTGGCTTTCATCCCTGCCCATTTGCTCAGACACCATTTGACCTCAGCCTTTGGCTACACAGGACAAGAAGCTACCAGCCAATCGGAACAGGCAGCAGTGAGTAATCGGCAACAGACTGCGGGGGCAGCATGCCATTGTGGGGCCATCGTGTGCCAGGCAACTGGCAGCGATGGCATGAAGAAATGATCGCAGGGTGGGGGAGATGCCGCAACTGGCGTGGTGGTGGGAGTGTACAGAAGCAATTGCAGCGGGCACCAGGCAAGCAGCATAGGCTTTTGAGCAATAACTATAGATTGGAAGCTTTAGATTCAGCTCTAACCTTGTCTTCTTGGAGACAAAACTGAGTTAGAAGAGCTTTCCTACCATTAAATCAGATCAGGGGGACTAAAAGAAAATATCACTAATATATAATGTTTATCCTTACTTCCATATAATAATACTTTGGATAATGTTTCTAGCACATAAGAAAAGGGTGCAAAAAGCACCCAAAAGCAAACATGAAACAAAACATCTAGCACATAAAATATGAATTACATTACCTGAATCTAACATGTTCGATAGTATCATATGTGAGTTTGCTGCTGATATTCTGGCTATGAGGATTTCCTAGATTAAATAAAAACAGTGATTCATGAAAACACACTTCATTCTTTGTGAAATTAGTCTAAATTTTAATTCCAGTATTTTTACACTTAATTCATTTTTATATTTATCTTGCTTTTCTCCCCAAGAGGGAACACTTGCTCCTCTGGTTCTTCCACAGAACAAACCTATATGATGTGCTTGTCCAGCCCAAAGCCAGAGATTACTGAGGGGAAAATGGAACCTCATGTTTTTTCATATTAAAATCCAGCACAACCATATAATAAAATTATGAGATAGTAAATTATATTATCCTATGAAACTGTCATCATACCACTATTATTATGACCTTCTAAAAAACTGAATTCTAATTCTTACCAAATATTAGAAAATGATTTAAGGATAAAGCAGAAGCTGTCCCCTTCCTTCCAATGTGAAATACGATTGTAGTGCTTTTCAAAATCAGAAACTCCTAATTGTATCAGATTCTACAAGATTACTATTCCCCTGTAAATGTTCTCTGACAAATTATTATGGTAGGAAGGGTATAGATATTGAGCTTTTTTCCCCATTTCATCTCCATAACTGCAGATCCTATTATATACATTATTCATACAAATCTATTAGTGTAATGCATGGACACATACAAAGATATCAGGAAAGAGAAAGAGATGGACAGAGAGAGAGAGAGGGAGGGAGGGAGGGAGGGAGAGAGAGAGAGAGAGAGATGGAGGACATAGAGAATAGAGAGCCACTTAACATCTTGTTTTTGTCATTTTCGTTTTTCCTGCATTTTTATTTTTCTAATTAATTAATTTAATTAAATAAGCATCTTTTAAAAAACAATCTGAAAAACCACCTGATAGAAGCAAAGCCTTAATTACCGTGTTTCTCATTTAATAAGGCCGGGTCTTATTTTTTTTTGAGCCCTGAAAAAATGGCTAGGCCGTCTTTTCGGGGGTGACTTAATTCCCCCCCCTTGCATCTTTGGGTGAGCGGGCGGCGACGGCTTGGAAGTTGACCTCGGCGTTGGTGGGGCACTTCGTATCGGGATCAATGCAGGCAGCACCATATCCAGGTGTGCAACAAAAGTACTTCCTAATGGCAAGCCCCCCCACCATTCCCCCCCATTTTGCATGTTTTAATATAGGCCTTAATTTGGGGGGAGGGGCTTAATTTCATTTCGTGCCTATAAAACATGCTGGGACTTCCTATTGGGGAGGCCATATTGTTGGAGAAACAGGGTATTTTATTTATATATAAATAAACAAAACCTAACAGAATAAAACCTTGAAATGCCCTGGATTTTTTTATTATATTGTTTAATTTCACTTTACCATAAATATTTGTACTGAGGTCATCAGTGAAGGCTTTTAGTAAACTTTCTGGATAGAGAGTAGCACCTGCATGATCAAGATAAGTGACTTCTACAACAGAAAAGATGAAAATACATTATACTACCAATTTTTTCCCTCAATCAATTTCAATCTAAGCAATTTCCCCCCAAATTGCTTTACAGGAAAGAAATGGGAATTAAAATGTATACTTTTGAACATATTTTATTATTCAATAGAGAATAACACAACTGCAATAAAATAAAGACAAACTAATTTAAGAATCATTGTACTGTAGTGAAAATATGCAATTTATTATCTGTACTGCAGTGAAAATGTGCAATTTATTATCCATTCTAAAAAGATTACTTTGAAGACTAAAAATCTAAATTGAGTATCATCCATAATCTGAGAAATATAGAGCAATGGTGCCTGTCTTGTAAATTGCTTCTGCAAGTTGTACAATCATAAGTTTTAATATCCAACTAGTCATTTAGACTAATTATGAGACATATTAATAGATCATGGCCACAAAGATTTAGATCAGGGGTGTCAAACAGGCAAGATACGTCACGCTCAGACCATAGCCACCCCAGCTCCGCAAAGGGGAAAATGTCACAATACATCACATGAAGGCAATGTGACACTGAGAGTTTGACACCCATGACTTAGATAAGGAGATAGAAGGGTACCTATCAAAGTTGCAGATCACACCAACCTAGAAGGAATAGTTAACACTCAAAGTGCAACAAAACGCAATTAAATGATGAGAAACACCAAATCCACAGATATAGAATAAGTGGTACCAATAACCAGTAACAACTGTGAGAAGGATCTAGGAGTAGCAAGTATTATCTACCAATGTGCTGCAGCTGCCAAAAAAGTTAATGCAATCCTAGGTGACATCAATAAGGGAATGGTTTCGAAGTAGGTAATATGGTAAAGTAAATAATAGATAATAAGGAGATTAGAGCTAAATGAGTGAGGGAACTAAGTATGGCTAATAAAGACTAGGGGTGATAACATAGCAGACTTTCAGCACTTGAAGGCCTAATACAGAGAAGAGAGGCTTGACAGGTCTAGGATGATTAACTGAAAGCACATGGCTGCACCCACTTCACTGCGGGGGGCCCCACTGTAGTCAACCCATTATGGGCATTTATCCTGAGCAGGACCTCCACTGGTATTCCTCTCCCATCAGTGGTCTGTCAGTATTCCTCCCACACACTCTTGTTCAAGGTGAATTTATCAAGGGATATCACAGTATGGGACAAGTAGCTACGCATCCCAGCTCTGCCTTTCCATTGGACGCAGTCCTGCCAGCTCAGCTTAAATGGAAACTGGAAAGGTTGGTGGGGCAAACGTGATGGCAAGAAGCAGAATATGACTTTGCATGCATGCAGGGAGCTAGAATGCCAAAGCCCCTGCTGTCTTACAGACATTTTACGCTGTTGCAGAAAGCCCCCTGGCTGAATGCTGCAGATTCATGTCAAGACAGTTGCAGTGGGTGGAAATTCATGGTGCTTCTGAAAGGGGGAAATTGGCTAATAGATTTCTTCCAAGCACGTCCTTCCAAGCACATTACAGAAATCAGAAATTTGTTTTCAGCTTCAGGATCAGTCTCCTTTCATTCTGAAGAATATGTCAAAAACATTTGCATAACAAAGCCCCCAAAGGGAGAGGCTTAATAAATGTGAAGGACCCCTCTCAGAAAATGAACTGTCAATTGTGCCCCCAAAACCTCTCCAACCAAGTATATTCTTCATAATTGTAGCCCGCAAAAATAAAATCAAGGCATCAAAGAAAGTCATTCTCTCACAGAGAGAAAGAGAGAGGGAGAGAGGAGGGGAATCTCAACCTTCGCCCCACCCTTCACAGGTAGAACTAGATGAAATAACATTATGTCTATGAAAACGTCCAAAAAGATGTTTGCAACAAATGATGCAATTCCAAAGGGAATCCATTAGCCTTTTAAATTTAATATAATAGTATAATATATAATAAAAACATAAGCCACTAATTCTGACTTGTCATGCAATTATTTTTTTAATATTTTAGCTTTATCTTATTAGGATTATATTTCTGGCAGATTTCAATACCAGGTATATCCTTTCTTCCCCTCCCCCAGTGATCACATCAGGGCAACGATGTGTTTAGAGTGTAATAATTTGGGGAGTGCATTCGCTGCCCTGATCAAATCTGATTTCATTAATTGAGAAGAATGTATGATCTGGACATTTGAAAAGTAAACTATAATTCTGTTTAAAGCTATAGTGAACCTGTTAAGACCCGGGGGGTCAAGCCAAGTTAAGGGTAGACTTCTAAAGAGTCCTTTATTGCTGTCAAATAATGTTCCAAAAAACAACCCTCCAATGACCAGTAAAACTCCACTTCCACGCTACCCTGAAGGCAGCCACCCTCAGTCCTCCTAACAACAGCCCCTATACTACAAATAAAGGCCACAGAAGAGAACCACGCTCATGGGGCAAGGTCTATGGTTCTAAGTCCAGTCCACCTGGCTAAGAGTCCACAGGCAGAGTCCAGACACAAGACAAATGGCAGTTGTCAGGGCAAAGACAAGGCACAAAGCAAGGGGCAGTTCTAAAGGCAAGGCAAAGGGCCAAAAGCAATCCACAATACAAGGGCAAGGTTCTGTCAGCTGTCCCAGCTAGAGAATCCCAAAAGAGATGTGTTTTCTAAAAGTAAAACTTTATTGAATACACTACACTGGCACAGAAGAAGAGAAACCAGCTTCTATATGTCACTATACCCAATTTAAGAACTCACTGCACTTGTGCACGATAGATGAGTTCCTTCGTGAAATTTAAAACTGTATTTGGTTTGGGCAGCATAATTAAGTATAAGGTACAAAAATAAGAAACAGCAAAATATATGGGAAAAGGCAATATATGTCTTGCAGAATGCTAAATAATTTGCAATCAGAAAAGCACCCACTGTAACATGATAGAAAAAGGAGGGGCATTCCTAACAAATCACAAAGTTTATCTTGGGTACCTTCTACTGTGCTTCAGGCAGGTAGTTTCCTAGTCAGAACTGCAAAATGTTGTATTGCGACATTTCCCCTTATTTAATAGTTTTGTGCTATAAAAGGAAAAGAGATAACTGTTGATAATCTTTTGGAAAGTTACTTCTAGATAACACCACATAAAACTCATAAATGAGGGGAAAACAGTTCTATTGAGTCAAAGCTGTAATCTCTGTACTCAGATACTGCAATGTGTATAATAGAGGAACTCCCTTTGCTTGCAAACATACCTGTCCAAAGAATTGGGAAACTGAAATATAAAACACTGCCTACCCCTGCGTATGCAGCATAGCTATTGAAGTCTTGGGTAGAGAATTTTATTATTTGGAAATTAAACTTTTTTCAACAGACTTAAGAGATCATAAAAATGGGGGCTACAGGCTGTATGAGGTCCAGAAATGGCAGATGATATTCCTCTTCTTTATAACAAGGATTTCTTCTAGTCAAGCTATTAGCAAATTACATAGTTCCTAATAAAAAAGAGGAAAAATAATAAACTAATTCTTTAATGAAGATAACAAAACAAAGATTAACTACTCAATGTTTAAGGAAAAGGTGGTCAGCCGTTTATCAAGGATGCACACTTTAAGATTGTCCTGGCAGACCTTAGATTCAGTGATGTAAATGGACTCTTTCAGTTCGTTTGCTAGGAGGCAAATCAGCTGCTAACCTTACTATCCCGGAGTAAGAAAGCTCAAGAGGTGAAAATTATTTTGACTGAACAGCCGCTTTCTTTTCAGACTCAAATGTAAGACAGACATATTGAGATTTACTATTTGACCACCTTTTCTCATTCACTTGGTTTTTTCTTTAAAATAAATGTGGAAATATAATATTTCCTTCTTCAAAACCTTTGTGGTCACAAAGTAGAGTAAGTGCTCACACAGGAACAACCGCAGAGTCAATACTCTCGTTTCTCTTCCCTGTCCCATTTTTTTCTCCCACCAACCGTCTTGCTGCCACCTCCACCACATGTCACGTTACCTCCTAGTCTGGGAAACTCCCTCTGGCACAACCTTTGCAGATCCTCTCTACCGTAACCATAAGCAGCACCCGAGGGGAGTTTGCTTTGAAAAGATTGGAAAGACAACATTTTTTCCCACGGATCCTCAGCCATTGCAGTTAAAAACCTTTCTCGAAACAAGGGACGAGCAATAACTGTTTACCACAGAAAGCAACTCAATTAAATATCAGCTTACAGGAGAGGCCGGAGGCCCGGCTCCTCCCACTGGCATCGCCCACAGAGATAGCAATACTCGTTGAAAAAATCTGTTTTTTCTCGCCAGATCAGCGAATTAGGTGTCTCTGACTGCAGTGTTTATTGACAGAACAGAGTATCGCTGAGTTCGTGGAATTTGAGAAGGGCGGAGGAGGAAAAAGCTACTGCTTTAGAACAGAATTTCCAAAAATGAAACCACAATATAAACAAACAAACAAATCTCAAAGAGCACTTTTAATTATTTCAATGTTATCCCTTTGTAGAAATTCTGTTTGCAACACAAACTGCATTATAAGAGTTTTTGTCTTGCTGCTGAAGCAGGATGAGGAAAGTCCTTTAGCCCTTTTATCGCAGAGCTGTATCTTCCTCTGACTCTCCTTTGCAAATGAAGCATAGTCTGAAAGAGTGTATGGAGATGGTATCTCAGTGTGTGCTTGACATAAGCAGCATTAAGTAGGAGGCACAGACATGCTAATATGCTGATGTTACTGTATATCAAATTTAATTGTTATGTGTGAATGTACATTACCAACGACCTTCAGTCCCTCAATAACTTGTAGCTGCTTTCACTATGTCCTAGATATGGTAAATTACGTAAGTCTATCATTAATAAATAACTTAAAGTAGGTGCCCTAACAAGATTTTTTTTTTTAAAAAAAAGAATAGTTGGTTAACATGTACAGACATGCATGTGTTGAAAGGTGCCCAAATGCCTTTCTTTCGAAGATTTGATTTTCCTGCTGGGAGAGCTCCGGCGCAAGGATACGGACAACTGCTTCAAAGCTGGATCTTTTTATTTTTCAGGAAGGCGGAGAACTGTCTGTCCCTTTTGTAATTTATATTTAGTGTCTTTCGTCTGTTTGTTTTGCTTATTTGGTATGTCCTGTGTTTGTAAGGGTTTTCTGAATTATCTTTTGTTTCTTTTTTTCTATTTGTCTAGTTTTCTTAATTACTCAGGCTTTTGTCTATAGGGATTCTTTAATACTTTTTATTTGATTCCTTTTCCTATGTCAGTTTGTTTTCTGGCTGGCCTGATGTTCCCCTTGGGCTTTTCCTGTTTTTTGTGACATTACTGCCTTCGTGAAATTCCCTTTCCACAATCTTTTTTTTTTTTTTTTTAGAGGGCGGTCTCTGATTGAGTGTCTGGCTATACTTGGTATTCGTGATCAGTCTGGATCATCATCATGGCCGCCTGTCTCCCCTTCGATTTTCTCTTCTGAGAGGGGATACAGGCTTTTAGGCAGCTAAGGCAGGGTGATATGCATCGACAGAGGCAACACATGAGGGCTCCAAAGACACAAATAATGACTATGGTTGTTATAAGGATTTTGAGCCAATGGAGATCTGGTATCTATGAGAAGAGCCATGAAAAGGCTAGGAATTATTGCTCATGACCAATATTTTGAGCTAGCTCTTTCAGGTGGTGGATGTCCCTCTCTACGAGTCCTGAGGTTTCGTCTAGGTTGAAGCAACACATCCTGTGGAATGTTTCGCAGCCATAATTATGCTTCAAGAGGAGGAAGTCTATTGCTGCCCTATTTTCCAGGGTGGCTTCTCTGACTTCCCCCAGTTCTCTGTTAAGAGATCCAGGGCATGGGAGGTCGAATTCAAGTGACATTAAAGCATCTCTCAGAGGTGGTTACTGCAGCAATGTGTAGGGTGTACATGGTGTGGTCTTTGGTTTTTGTAGAGTGGCCGCAGCTAAAAATGCTTTCGTAGGAGTCAGGAAGGTTTCTAAATGTGGTGTAGTTAATGATGTTATGTGGTCTAGTTGCCACTCCCATTAGGCATGTGGTTAAGATGTCCTTGACTGATTTCCCTCCTGCTAAGCAAAAGTTAGTGGTGTTGAATATTTCCCTTGCTAAATATTCCCATACATTTCCTTTCTCTGGGATAAGCTTTGCTTCCAGGAAAGCAGTTGCTTGTGTTACAAGTGTTACAATTGTTACTGATAATAATACATAGTATATATTGCATTTCATGTTTCCCATTGCTAGATTGCTTTTCTTCCCCCCCACTTTTTGTACAATGTAAAGAAAAGGTAAAAATAAAAATGTTAAAAAAAAAAGATATAGGTCAAGTCTCAAAAATTACTAAAAGGTATGGCTGAAGTCTCTTCCTTGTTAAAAAAAAATATGAAGAAAAAAAAGGGAGAAAAGAAAAAAAATGGAGAAGGTGAGAGAAAAATAAAAAAAAATAAAAATAGAGTTTTATAACTCAGCACCTGGGAGTCCAGTTTTGCGTAATTCAACGTTTGCACTTGGTTCCTCACAGTTGTGTGGTTCAATGGTATTGAAGAATGCTGCAAGCGTCCCTTGATCTGTGTCCAGATTTTTCTTGAGTTTGATGGGTGGGATTGATTGTGGTAGAGTTTGGCTATGGTCTATGACTGCTGGCTTTGCATGTGTCCAATGTATCCAAGAGTCTCGTTCTGCAACCTTTATGACAGTGTGTGTAGTTAGTAAGACTTGGTAGGGTCCTTTCCACCTGGGTTGTAAAGGTGAGGTTCTGGTGAAGAACTTGATCCACACCCAATCTCCTGGCTCATATGGATGCAGGGCTTCTTCCAGGGGTAAGGTCTGTGTCAGCGCACTCTGGGTCCAGAGGGTCTGTAGTCTCTTTTGCAGAAGTGTAAGATAAGAAGAGAGAACCCTATCCCCCCTATCTAAGCAAAGGGAATGAGGATCTAGGCATTGTAGGGTATCGGGGGGGTGGTGACCAAAAAGGATCTCAAAGGGGGAAATACCTATATCTTGTCTTGGTTACATATAGATAGATAGATAGATAGATAGATAGATAGATAGATAGATAGATAGATAGATACGGCAATTGGGAGCACTTGTGGCCAGGAGAGGTGTGTCTTCTGACAGAGTTTGCCCAGTAGGGTCTTCACCTCTTTGTTTGCTCTCTCCATGGCTGAAGAATAGAGCACATGGAGGTTTTGGGTAATGCCCAGGGCCTGGAATATATGTGTGAGGACTTGTGCTATGAAGTGTTTTCCACTATCCATGTCCAGAATGGGGGGGACCCCGAACCTAGGCACAATGTCTTTGAGGAGATGTCTGGCTGTTTCTAGGGCAGTAGCATGGCGGCATGGGAAGGCCTCTACCCAGTGGGTTCATTGGTCCTTGCAGACAAGAGCATATTGATACCCATTTGCCTTAGGTAGCTATATATAATCCATTTGGATCTTTTCAAATGGTTTCTGTGCCCAGGGTCTTCCTCCTTCATGAATTGCTTTTCTGGAGGTGGTATTATTTGCTTGGCAGGTTTGGCATGTAGTGGCTATTCTTGTAGCCTCACTATAGGCTCCAGGTGCATACCATACCCTCCTGATGGCATCTAAGATAGCTTGTGTGCCACAATGTCCCTTTGTATGTAGTCTTTGGCAAATTAACCCAAGGAGACATCGTGGGGCTATGGGGCTGCCGTCTGGGACTCTCCAAAATCCTTACTCAAAAACTGCTGGAAAAAAAGTTTTTTTTTCATTGTTCAGATTCCCCTTTATACAAATCTGAAGATGGGGTTTCCATAATGAGAACTCCTTGCTTTAGGTATGCTTGTATTAATTTCTTTATGGGGTGAATTGCCTCTGCGGGGATTTTATATTGGGGCACGCATGGAGGTGGTCCATGTTTCACTTGGATAGTAACAGATGTTGCTCCTTTAAGTAGTCCCACTTCTGATGCATCCCAGCCCCATAAGGAGGGTGGCAGGCTTTTTAAATCTTCATGAAGCCCTGTGTTGCTGGTTATCAGCATGATTGTCTTGTGTGTGCCTTTTCCTGGGATCTCCAAGTGCAGCCCCTGTTTTCCACATGTTATGGTAGCTCCCATTTTACATAGGAGATCCCTTCCTAGTAGGGATAGTGGGGACTGGGGCAAATAGTGAAGGAATGGTCTAATGTGAAAGGTCCTAGTTCTACTGTTACATTGTGGGTAAATTCTACAAGGATTATTCCCCCCCCCCCACTCCCATTATGCTATCCTGAGCCCCTTCAGCCACTGAAGCTTTATATGGTGGTTCAGTAGTTAATGAGGAGGTGGCTCCAGTGTCAACTAAGCAATTGTATTTTTTTTTCCTCCTATAAGAATGGTGACAATGGGTTCCCCTTCAGGGCCGTTTTTTAGGGGAATAGCCAGCCCATTAAAGGTAGCCATGAATTCAGTGTTTTCATTCTCATGTTCTAGTCAGGAAAGGGGCAGGTCATTTTCCCTTCTTTGCTCCCATTGAGGTCCATTGTTATGATTTATTTGAGGAAAAGGAGCGCTGGGTGGTGCATGATGATTAAAGGTTTGTTGTTCAGTGTAATGGACTGGATTATTGCCTGGCTTCATGTTTCTAGGTGGTGGGTGATACCGGTTGCGGGAAAGGTGTTGCCTACATTGTCTGCTGAAATGCCCTTCCTGTCCGCACCTATAGCAATGCTGGCATTTGCCTTGCGGCCATCCTGCTTTATCACAATGCCAACATTTCCTTGAATTATAGGGGGTTTTACCTAGCGTTTGTCTGGAATCATGTTGCATTACAGCAAACATTTTTAAGTCCTCATGTCTTTCTATCCTCCTTTTCCTATCTTTCTCTTCCTCTTTCAGTTTGTCTCTTTGATCATAGACAAAGTTAGCGATCCTGCGCAACTCTGCTATTTCTAAGATTGGCCAGTTAGAGACAAAGCGGTGGAAATGCTCTTTGATATCCATGGTGGACTGGTCCACGAAGGCTGAAGCTAAAATCCTTTGGTCCTTCAGGCAGCTAAGGTCTAGATGGGCACATGCAATAGCTGCTTCTGACAGGCGGACCCAAAAGGCATCAGGGTTTTCCTTTTCTCTTTGTGTTGTTTTTTGAAGTTTAAAGGCTTTTTACCTATTTCCTTTAAAGCTTCTAGTAAGTTATTTTTTGCTCTTGTATATTCATCCCAGTGATTGGTATCATTGTAGTCCCAGTCAGGGCAATGTACTGGCCATGCGATGCAGGCTGGAGCTGCCTGTCGAGGGATAGTTGGTAGTTTAGCTATTTGGTCTGTTTTTGCAAATAGTTTTAATAGTTTGTCTTTAGTTAGAAAGACTTGTAGCAGCTGGGTCATATTACCCCAGGATGGATTATAGCTGTCTATGATAGATTTCAGGGTTTGAATTACTGCTTGAGGATCAGCCCTGAAAGCTGGGGTATCCTTTTTCCAGATGACTAAGTCAGAGGCAGAGAAGGGAGTGTGGGTTAAAACGTATTCTAATTGTCCCCAATTTCTGCCTGGCACTGCCTTTGCTTAAAAGGGGAGACATAATCCGTGCCTCAGTCTTTCCTTCCAGGGAATGGGTTTCAGGTTTTTCCTGATCTTTTCCCTCGGTCAGGTCTTTGGTCCTAGCCATTTCAGCCCAGCAGTACCAATAGGGTATTTGGCTGGGTTTAGTGCGTGTTCTAAGTGCTTTCAGGGTTTTATAATCTAAAGTACTGCTATCAGGCCAAATTTGTCTACCCGTGTGATCCCGCAATAAAGCCCACTTTTTGCAAATTCGTTTTGCTTCTTTTTTATGCATTCCAGTCAGGACAGGCACTTGCCTTTTGTCCCAAGCCTCAAGTAATTTATCCAAGGGGGTCTCTTCCATTGCCCTCGAGCTACAACTTCCCATATTCCCTGTTTGATGTGGGGATTACTTTGGTTTAGCCGGGCTACACCATCAGTTTTCAGACAAAAAAGGTCTGGAAAGGACTCCGGTTTCCCTACACATGGAGTACAGGCCCCTTTCTTTTAGGGAAACTCAGCCGTCAGTTTTAAGACCCCCCCTCTAAAAAACAGGGATCTTGGAGACCGTCTGCCCCCTAGCAGGTTCGGTACAGGCCCCTCCCTACACTCAGCCATCAGTTTTCAGATCTCCCTTAAAGGTGGGGATCTGGAAGGACCTTTTCTGCTTTTTTTAGACAAACTATTTCCAATTTTGTTTGCAAGCAGCCGGTACGGGCCCCTTCTAAATGCACAGGGCTTTGCTTGCGGGATGCACCGGGAATATTTTTCTTCTGCTTTTTTATTTCCTAACACCAGTTCCTTTTGCAGCCTGCTCGGTTTTTCTTATGTCCTTCAGAAGGATTCACACTCCGTGATCACCCCTTGCGTTCCCAAATCCAGCCAGTCACGGCTCGTGTCTGAGCTAGCAGCTGGCTGGGGTGCGGCTAGCAATCACAGAGGAAGTGAGGTCCCGCTTTTTCCGCAGAGAAAACCCACAATCACACACCTGGTCCACTCATGCTTCCACTCCCCTTACTAGTAAGATTATAAATTTGAAGCGGTACTCACCTGCTTTCAAGCAGCTGTTGAGCGGAAAAGCCCAAGGACTCCCTTTACTACCCTATACCTTCTGGGCTGGGTCTGTGAATGTTGTCCCTGGACAAAGAAGGTCCATGCCAGATGGGTTTGGATCTGCGGGCCCGGTCTGGTGGTAGGGTTGGCTGGGAAATCTTCATGGTCGCCAATTGTTGAAAGGTGCCAAAATGCCTTTCTTTCGAGGATTCGATTTTCCTGCTGGGAGAGCTCCGGCGCAAAGGATACGAACAACTGCTTGAAAGCTGGATCTTTTTATTTTTCAGGAAGGCGGAGAACAGCGAGAAGTCTGAGTTCCTGGGCTAGCTAGCTTGTTATGGTAAGTCCTGGTTTTTTATACCCTTTTTTCCCTTTGTAAGTTGATTTTGTGTGAGTGTTTGTATTTGTGCCTAATGTTTCAAATCCTGTTTGAGTGTGTCTTTATTGCCGCCGGAGGGCAAACTCCACAGGGTGTGGAAGGCAAACTCCGCAGGGTGGCCAGATTGTATTATTGGTTTTCTGTAGTCTCTTTTAGCTTTAAGATAGTTTTTCATATTTGTTCTGTAGCAATCTCCTGTCTGTCCCTTTTGTAATTTATATTTTGTGTCTTTTGTCTGTTTGTTTTTCTTATTTGGTATGTCCTATGTTTGTAAGGGTTTTCTGAATTATCTTTTGTTTCCTTTTTTCTATTTGTCTCATTTTCTTAATTACTCAGGCTTTTGTCTACAGGGATTCTTTAATACTTTTTATTTGATTCCTTTTCCTATGTAAGTTTGTTTTCTGGCTGGCCTGATGTTCCCCTTGGGCTTTTCCTGTTTTTTTGTGACATTACTGCCTTCGTGAAATTCCCTTTCCACGCATGAAAACAAATCTCATATTAATTTTGACAGGTTATTTGCAGTATAATATTTACAAAGATCAGCAAAGTAACATGAATAAATATAATTTTATTACAGTCTTAGACCAGCAATAGACATCACTATTTACAATATACATAAAAAATACTGACACATTGTAATACATTAATAGTGGATAAACACATCCGTTAAGAAAATACATGTTCTCAAACACTTAGGGGCACTCCCTGGTTTATATGAGTGGAGAGTTAATAAGTATGTGTGTAAATATCATTTTCCAAAATTTGTTCTATCTCCAAAAATTGCCACAAATTGACAGCTATACTTTTGTAACCAATTTTTTTCTAGTACACATTGCAGAAACACAGAATTTTGCCACTGCACGCGTAATAACTGGGTTTGAATCCTGGAGGAGAAAGTCTACATAAAAATTGTCTGCCCTCCCTGGCAATCTCTCCAGTAAGGGGAGAATATACAATGACCTATATACTCTGTATAACTCACAGTACAATAAAACATGTGAGCTATCTTCAACTTCTCCTTTACCACATATACAAACCCATTCTGCTATTGGTGTTTTCTTATAGCTGCCCTGAAGGAATGCTGATGGGAGAATATTAAATCTGGCTCTGAAGAATGTTATTCTTTGTTTTGGGAAGATCAGATCATTTAGATATCTTGCTGACTCCCACACTCCTTGTTTAATTCTGTACCTGCTGTGGCAAGTCAACCTGTTTAGTTCTTCTTGGAACTCCATGTCGTTCGTTCGATTGATTACTATTTGCTTTGCTTGGTCAAAGCCTAGGGGCAATAAGAATACTGGTGAAAGCCCACAAGAGCCCAGCTTGTGGTCTATTGCCTGTTTCCAGGGGAAAGGGTAGTTATCAGTCAGTACTAGATGGGTCAGTCCCTCTGGGAAGAAATTCATTTTTAGCCAATGAATGATCATCATCTTTCAGGCTCTTACTGCAAAGTAATATAAATGAAAGATTCCCTGTTTGATTGACAAGCTCTGATATTTTATAATTCAAACAATGCCCAAGTCATTGATGAGAGGAGTAAGAGTAGCTATATTTTAAGATCAAGGCTGGATTTATTTGTGATGTCAAGATTAGCCACTGCTATCTTTACATATAAAGCTAAACACTTTAAATATATCATTGTAAAAAAAAATCCAATGAAGTGTTATATAAAAACTCAGATGAGGATTTGGGAAATGACAAAGAATATAGGTGCCAGTGGAACTTTTATGTAAAAGCCCAAAGAAACAGAGAGAAAAAAAGAAAGAGTAAAATAATTCTAATTGATCATTGCTAATCAATGAGATGCTAAAAAATATATGAGGATCTAAAAAAGAAATAGAATTCAAATATAAGGTGCAAGTAAAGAATGAAATTTAGGAAAGATATGCTCCCTGTGGAGAAGAAGTGAAAGAAGTGAAAAAAGTTAGCACCCACCCCTCTTAGAAGAATGAAATATTTTAGGAAATATTAAAAAGGCAGAATATTTCCCCTAAAAGAGAAATAGAAATCTTAAAGGAGATGGAATCAGCTCCCTGTAGCTCCCTGCCCCCAGCAGATATTTTTGAGGACTGGGCCAGCCTATCTCCAAACCAAGTACCTCAGCTCCAGGGTGACAAGATTAAGACATGACCTCCAAGACATAATAGGATTATCTATTAGCAGAGCTCACCACATGGCACAACCAAGGCCCTTCATTACATCAGCCCAAGGTTCAACCAACCTTAATTAAGACAACCTCAGCTGTGACCTTTGCATAGCCCCCTGGGAGTCGACAGCCAATAGAATATATGCCCTTGCCACAGGAACAGGAAGCTCAAGTTCAAAGCCCAAGAGAGGGTATAAATAACACTCACTCTCCACTCCATGTGTTTAGCTGCACCAGGATTTTAAACCCATGTGGTCCTGTTCATCAATAAACCATCTTTACAATCTGCCTTCATGTTTCCAGTGTCTTTCTCCCCACTTGGAACTGAACCTAGATGGATATTTCTTCCAACAGAAGAGAATCACAGCATTCAGGACCCAGGCAACATTCTGCTTTATACGGGAATCCAAATTAAAGGACACAAGGCACATAACTGTTAAAACTGCTAGAAAATTTGTATCAAAATCCAGTCAGAATCTGTCTTCTTATTACTTAAATCCATCATTTTATGTCCTGCTCTTTAAAATGATAGACAATAAGACCTAGTTTTTTCTTTTCAATATAGTTGGTTATTTTCAACTATAAGGGTACTATTAATTACAAATCTCCCCTTGATACTCTAAATGTAACCATAGACTTCCAGAGCATCTAAACCTAACTGTAACTTTACCTTAAATATTTAAAATCCCAGATTAGCGGATACCTCAGTAGTTATCTATTCCAGCTTCCACTTGGTAGGGAATTGGCTAAAGTACAGATAATCCTTGACTTACAACCACAATTGAGCCCAAAATTTATGTTGCTAAGTGAGAAATTTGTTATGTGAGTTTTGCCTCATTTTATGTCCTTCTTGCCACAATTGTTTAGTGAATCACTACACTAAAGTTTAATAATCACTAAACTTAATACAGTTTTGATCGTGACTATGGGGATGCTAAAACGTCATAAGCGTGAAAAATAGCGATAAATTACTTTTTTTCCAATGCTCTTGTAATTTTTTTTTTTTAATAAAGTTTTATTTGGGTTTTTACACATACAACATACAAATAAAACATCTTTTTGAAAATAGCATGGTCCCAGGTTGAACTTCTTTATACAGACACAAAACTCAATTTCATGCTCCTTTTGTGTTCTGTTCCATATCTTATACTATTCTACATTTTCTAAATAGTTTTTTCCCCTCTTTTAATTTTCTCAATTTATTTTGATTATACCATCTCAATTCAAATCATTATATTTATACTTTTGTCTGTTCTGTTTCAATTTCATATTATCTTTTCTCATTAAACAAATTTTCTCCTGTGGTTACTAATTGAAGTATGACACTTTAATATCTTTTAATTACATCCATTCAACTCTTATTTAAACTTCAGTATATACCTTAAGGTTATGACCTTCAATGTAATGCATAATACATAACTTCCAATCAAATTCTGCTTGGTAGATTCTTATAATACACAGCTATATTCTTTTAAAAAAAGAAAGGATTATAAATATATGTAATTATAAACCCTCATTCCATTTCAATTCAGTTCTATCATTAATAATCATTAAAATCTTAACATCTTTAACACTTCTTTTCAATTAAATATCATACTTCTTTAAAAAATTATTTTTTCCCTTATTTCTGTTCACATATGTTTTGTAAATCATTAAATATTCATTTTGTTACATTTATTTATTGACAAGCATTCCACTGAATTACGGTAGCTATTTTATCAAACATTTTAATCATACATTGTTTCATATTTTCTAAAATTATTTCTGTTTCTAATATAACAATACTATCTTACATACCTTTGCAGAATCCCTTTTTCCATTAAATTTTCACCCATTATCTCTAAATAGGCTCTGTTTCTCTATATTTTGTTTCTGTCCTTTATAACTTATTTTCCTTTCTTTCTTCCCTCTCATCTTCTCCCCCCTTTTACCCCCTTGTCTCTCTACTTCTAATTCTCTCTTCTGCATTTCCCTCTTCTGTTGCTTTCTGATTTTATCCTTATTTTTCACTCTTTTTTTTTTGGAGTTGTTTTTCCCAATCTTAAACTTTCCATTCTCTTTCTCCCCTTTCCTTCCCCCCCATCTAAGATTACTTGTTCATTAAAGATGGCTTCTCTTCTTTGTTGCAATCTTCTTGTTCTGCAGGCATTTCTTGTTGTTTCTCATAGTTCCAAATCTCCATTTCCAAAAACTGAAATACGAAGCCAAAAGAGTCTCTCCCTTCTTGTGCATCTTCTTTGTACTTTTTAAGTTCCATTTTCAGTTCTTCTAAAAGTGGAGCCATTTTAAACAGTTTTAAACAACCACCCAGTTGATTTTAGTCATTCAAATACAATAACCAAAAATCCAGAAATCATCAAGTAATCCAAATAGTCCCATTATTTCTTTTTCCACTTTCTCTTCCTGGGGTTTTTGTTGCAATATTTCACTTAGAATGTATCTTTTGGAAGTTTTGTTGAGATTTTACTGTAAGTTCTTTTTAATTCCAGGCAGTCTCCTCCCTTCCAGATCCTGTCCTTTTATTATTTTTCTCTCCTTTCCTGTTTTCAAAAGCTTTTGATTATCCAGAAATCTTTATTATCCCTTTGACTTTTTATTTTCAGCATTAAATGCCTATTAATGTCAAAGTGGATTTTTTTCCAATTTCTTGCTTAAGTCTCTTAGCTGTCAGTATAGGAAAAGGAGAAAACCAAATCTTTTCCCTTTTCTCTCTCCTTCGCAGCTTAAAAATTTTCTTAGGGAACAATGTTATTGTTTTTTAACAGTTTCAATTCCAGGGTACCTTATTTGTTGCTTTTGCTGTTTGACCCAGTCAACCAAAACTTTCTCTTCTTATCTTCCTCCTGCACATTCTTTTCCAGTCGAGTTCTTTGTGGTGACCATTTCTGACCACCGCTACAACCGCCTTCAGGAAAGGGAGTAATGGCCAGCTATTATTCTGGTTCTCCTCGACCTTGCAGGCAGTCTCCCACTTCTTCACCACCTCTACGGGGTGGCTTAGCCCCGAAACCAGCCGGCTTGGGGCGCTCCAGCGGCGAGCACGGATCAAAGCCTTGCAGAGATGAGGTTTCGGTCTGTCGCCAAAGAAGCTCAAACTGGAAGCCTAATGCTGTTGTAATTTTGAATAGTCATTAAATGAAATGTTGTAAGTCGAGGGCTACATGTATTTAAGATCTTAGTCATTAAAATTTTGAAGACCTCTAGTGATGGTCAAGGTATACTACTTCATAAGGCAACCAATTCTGTTAGTTGGAAAGTTTTATTGTCAGGAAAATTCTTCCTAATACCAGTAGTAGTCTTGCTATCACAGAGAAGAAGTGGTCAACCTAGTCTCCAAAGCACCTGAGGCCAAGTCAAGAAGTAACCAATGGAAGCTTATTATCAAAGAGAGAGCCAAGCTAGAATTAAGGAATGGTATTGATAGTGAGAAAAAATTAATCAGTGCAACAACTTGCCTCCAGAAGTTGTGGCTGTTCCATCACTGGAGGTTTTTAAGGAGATTGGACAGCCTTTGTCCAGAATGGCCTAGGATCTTCTACTCAAGCAGAAGGTTGAACTAGCACAGACCTTCAAGCTTTGTTATTCTGTATTCTGTAAATAAAAATACATTTTAAGGAAAGCCTTTAGGTTGCCTCTCACAAGGAAATTAACAGTAACAGTCTTCTGTAGGAGATTGAAAAGTAAGAGTCCAGCTAATTTTGTGTGGTTTGTATGGTGATGATTGCCAGTCCAATCCACATCATAGAGTTGTTGTTGTAGGGGGAAAGAGGGGGAGGAAGAAGTATGATGTATATTTGCTGCAATTAATTACTTATAAAGTAATAAAAGCAGGGAATAAAAATTAAATACATTTCTGAGACTTACCTGTGACTATGGAATATAAGTGACATTATTGTAATTTATAGACCTTTACAACCATGTGCAGAGCACAGAGAGAGATTCACTCAGAATCAGGATGACCTCAAATGCTCAACTTTTGAGTCAGAAGATGAGAGGAGAGAGAGAGAGGAGTTGGACAAGTCACCAGATAAATGGGATAGCAGTGAGGGATAAAATTTGTTTCAGCAATTTGCTGGAGCCTGAGAGTGCTTAATCACTGATATGATATTATATACCTGTTTTTCAGAAGACTGATATTTGTGCTGAATGCTAGATCTGATTTAAATGAAATAACTTCTGAATTTTGACAGAGCTGAACAACATCAGAATTTGGCAGAGCTGAGAAAGCACTGATCTTTGAAAAATAAGGGTGCAGCCCTTCCAAGCACTGTTTTCGCTGGCACAGGGCTGCAGGAGGTTGTCACAGCTGGAAAAAGGACCCATCCACTGTGCCTCTACCAGCAAAAACTCCTGCAGCCCTCTGCTACCAAAAACGGAGCTCATGCACAGTCCTCCCAAACTCCATTTTCACTGGCAGAGGGATAGCAAAACAAGTTAAAAAAGCAAAACAAAACAAAAGTAGAAATGTTCTCCAGGAAGGATGGAAAGAGATTATGAGAGGGTAGGAAGGTCTGGGGGAAGCTCTGCCTAACACTTGGCCACCATAGGTGCCCACCCTGACCCAAATGATGTTGAGCTGGCCATGCTCACCCCGGCCATGCTCAACCTGCCTCCCCCTGGTCAAACACAACCCTGATGTGGCTCTCAATGAAATCGAATTTGCCATCACTGTTTTTAAATATTTTTTTTACCAAGAATATTCTTCAGAAAGGATATTTGGAGTTGGAAGGGTTAATGTTTCCTTTGATGATGTTGCATATCAATGCTCAAGGCTATCTTATCAGCTAAACTAGCAATGCCAGAGATTAGTTTCACTGAATGCCTTGGCAGACTTCCTGTATTTTATATTAGGGAACAGAGGCTTAGTGTTCAACTTCCAAAACAAATATGACAAATAACACATTAGAATTGCAGGCTGAACAAGAGTAGGATACAACTCTAAAAAGGAAAATGCATTATTTGGTTGAAACAACAGACTATCAAGTGAATTAATTGTTCCTCTCAGTTCTCCATTGTTAGATTGCACCTAAAATATTGCATTTAGTTATGGGAATTGTGTTTTAGGAAATACATTGACAGATTGTATTCTTACTGTTCAAACATGTTCCAGACTATCTCCCTAAGTTTAAGAATTGTTCAGTGATGAAGGTGCCTCTGAAAGTGGTACACTTTTCTATACAGGAACAGAATTTAAATGAAGATTGGACTGTCATCTATCAGGGATGATAGATTCCTACAGGGTATTTTTCACAATTGAAAAGTTAAACAATTCTTCCCCGAGTTACTGTCAAAATGTTCTTCCCAACATCTGAGGTCAAAGACTTCCTTTCGCAAATAAAACCTGGAAAAATCCTAAGAGAAATTTCATGCCTCTGGGATGATTAAGAAAGAATTGAGATGGTGAGTTCCTGTTTTCCTATTCTCTCATATAAACAATTCTGCAAGTTTTCGTACTAATTGGAGCCAAGCCATTTTATCCCCTTCTATAACATCACAAGAAACCAGACTTTGCCAACTAATTTTAAAACTTATAATCATACTGTAACAAAGTTGATAATCAGCTTTTGTCTTTTTTGTAGAGGCAAAACTGTCTTGTCAATTTTGTAGAAATTTTATCGTATGCTAAAAATCCAAGCTGGAGAGACAGAGGAAGGAAGAAATAATTTTCTCTCTGTGCCTAGGTGATGAAAGTAAGATTATGCACTTTTTCTTATTCTTCTGTCATGTACTGGTTGCCAAGCACCTAAATTATATTCATGTGACTGTGGGGGTGCTGCAATGGCTGAAACTTCGAATTGGTTATAAAGTCCTTCATTCTATGATATCATAACTGTTAAGTTTGGGAAAAGAGAGGCTGAACCAGAGCATGAGTGCAACAATACTTTATTATAACAATAAAGGGCCGACCGTGCTTGCCAAGCCGGGAACTGGCTCGCAGCGATCAGCAACTGGTTGGACCCCGCAGCCTGCTTTTATAGCTGGCTGCTGGGGAGAACCAACCAATGAGTGAAGGGGAAGAACGCCCCGCAAAGTGAATGGACCTGAGTGAGAACTCCTAGGGTTCTCAGAACATAACACCCCTTCCCCCAGATGCAAACACGCATAGTCTTTGAGGTAGGCAGGAGGTTTATGCTGGCGCCCGGGCGGCACAGCTCTGGAATGCTGTCTGTCCGTTCAGGGTCTGCCTGGGAAGGCAGAGCTGGTAAAGTGTCACCAACGTGCTCCTCGGTTCGGGCAGGTCCCAGACTCGTAGGGTTGGTCACTGGGTTCCAATTCTTCATTTTTTCTTCAGCCACATTCTGGAACCTTAAATACGCCATTGCTTTGTCCATCTCGAAGTGGACCAGTGAGTCTTCTGTTTCTCTAAGTACATTTTAAATTCCTCATCCATCCTTTCAAAGTTAGTCTCCATGCGTATTGTTCTACTCTCCATATCTTTTATTTTCACTTCATTTTTCTCCATGGCCTGCTGTAGAGACCCTATCTTACCCTCCACCTTGATATATCTGCTTTCATTTCAGCCTTCAGTTTCCCCATCTCATCTTTCAATTAAACTTTTATATATCTGCTCTAGTTTCATTGTAATTTTTAATCATCATTTCTTGCATTTTAGATATAGCTTCCTGCAAGGATAATAGGGAAGTTTGTATATTAATGTTGGGGACATTAGGCTGCTTTTCCCCGATTAAGGGCTCCTCAATAGTTTTTTGAGTTGTTGGTGGGGTGGGTGTCAACGTGAGTCGATAGGGTCGGAGTAGCCTTCCTTCCTGTTTTTAAGGCCATAGTTGTCGTGGATGTCATCTCTCTAAGTATTTGTTTTTGTTGATGCACAATTTTAGATATATTATCCCAAATCACCATTCAGTGTTTGGGTCTTGTATTTGAAAGTCTATTCGCGTATTTCAATTTAATATCTCACTCCACAGTCTTTTCCCCTGTATCATAAATAGATATCTACTACAGTATTCTAGTCTGTGTAATAAGAAAATTGGTCGATAGCAATAGTACATCAATTAACACTTTAAGGAATTAATCTTAAATGTCTTAAGTAGTCTAAGTAATTTATAAATAGTTTATATCAACAGAGTTTATCCTCTTTACTATTAATACTTACAACAGTAATCTCTTAACTCTATAATAATGGTATACCCCCTCTTCCCCCCCAAATAAGTAGAATTATGTAAGCTATTTAGGAGATACACAATAGGGAGGCAGGGGGGCAAAACAATAAGAGAAAGGGTAGGAGAGAGATTACCACAGCTTCAGAGAATCAACAAACAAAAAGCAAGGAAGTCATCTTAAGGAGAAAGTAGTGCCAAACTAGTAATATTAAGTAGTACCACGTAATAAAGAAAAAGTTGGGTGAGCTAAAAGTCCATCTTCCAGCTAGAGAGTTCTTTTTTCAGCCTTCCAATCAGCAAATGGTGTAATGTGCTGACTAATCTGCAGATCCCAAAACCGTCTTTCCCAGCCTTCTGTTGCCTCTGCCTTCTTCCTCTTGCTGCTTCTTCCTTCTTTGCTTTCCAACTTTTAAATCAACATACAAATCTTCCAAAGTCCAATATAATGCTCAGTTTGTCTTCTCCACAGTATTAAATTGATGTAATAGTCATGTTGTGCTCAGATCTGAGGATTCATAAGACTCAATCAATGTCAGTATTCTTTCACCTCCGTTGCCTCCCTCTTCTCAAGTAAAGTCAAAAGAAAGGTCCAAAAATCAGATGAATTCCTCACCAATTCCGGACCTCCGATCTCCTGGTTTTAGCAATCTCCTCTTTCCCCAGAGCTTCCCTTTCACAGGGTAAATCTGTGCTTTCCTTTTGTGCTTAGGCTTTTCCGCTCTCCATTATAATCCTTTCATTTTCCCAACTGCTTTTCTGGCCGCTTTCTACGCCCAACTTCTGAGAGGTGCTAATCACAACCAGGAGAGAAGAATTTATGCTGTCATTCTTCTGTCATTCTGTTCTCTTCAGTCTTCAAAGGATCCAAGTTATAAACCGTTTCTCTGTTCCTGTAACTCTCGGCCTCACAGGCTGTCACTGCTTTGCTTATTCACTCAAGTGGCAGACCGGACTTGGAGCCACCATAGAATGACAGCTTACTCTTTTGCGCCGGGCTCGGGAGCTTCCCTCTTCACTGTCGGGGGGTTGCCTTCCCCCCTCTGCAGCTCGAGGTTCTCCACGTTGACATGAACCTCTCCGGGGTTCGTGTATCCCTGGGGGATCGTTCCTGGCGCCAGAAAAGGTGTTCAAAGACTGCGACAGTCTTCTTCACCTCCGTTCTCCCTGTCCTGACACCGGAAGCCTCTCCAAGAATCTGGGGGACAGGATATTTCAAAATCTCCCCATGGCAGCTACCTAAACAGAGTAGTAGAATCAGAATAGGCAGCCCTACACTCAAAACCCAACCAACACCGGTCATTGTGTCGCCCAAATCCTTTTAGAAACACAAAGCCCATATTGCACAAAACCCAAAACTTCAAAAACATAGAACTTGGATTTCAGAAATGAGACTCTAGGAGCCAGCGTAGGAGCCAGTCATCTTTATTTCTGCCTAGAACTGCTTGCGGAAGAAATTGCAGCAGCTCTTTTACAGTCGAGCTGCTCGCGGCTGTGGCCAGTAACAGCTCGTTGAATTTCCCACTGCCGCGGACCCACCAATCACAGGTAAGTATGCTAATACATAACACCCCTCCCCACCTGGTCTGGTCTAACCAATCCTGGCCTCGACTACCGTATGTAATCACGTAGGTAGGCGGAGCTTTTATGGTTGTGACTGGATTTGTGCAGCTCAGTCGTGGTTTGGTGTTTGGACTGTTCGGACGGATCTCTTGTTCCTCCCGTCCTTCTTGGAACCTCCTGAAAGGTTGAGTCGGCCATTCTGCTCCTGCCAGGAATTTCCTGGCTGGTTGAGTTGGTCAGACCACTCCTGCCAGGGGCTGCTTTCCTACCATCGTTCTGGACCTGTTTCTGTCTCCCTATGCTGCCTTCTTCCTTGGTCTCAGGTACATGCTTGCATTTTCCAACTGGGGCTACTATTATTAATGGGGGTTGTGTGTTTTTAGTTGTCAGGGTTTGTTCTATGTTGTTCTTGCTCATGGAGGGTGTTCCCCTTCCTCTCTACTTGTGTTTTGTCTGTTTGAGGTGTTCCCCCCCCCTCTTCCCTGGTTATGTTATGTTTGTGTGAGGGTCTCCCCCCTTTTCTGTGGTTCAGTCTGTGTCACCCCTCATAGTTCTTGATCTGAGCTGATCTATGTGTCTCTTCCAGCTCCTACCATCTGTGGTATCTACTCTGTAAGAACGGGGCCCGGTTATTTGGGTCGCTTTCGCCGGTATCCACAAAGGTTCCTCTGTAAGGCTTTTTGCGTATATTGGGTCCCCTGTTTGAAATGTGCATCATTTACTGGAGGAGTCTACTGGTTTTTCTGGGTTATATGTAGGGTGTAGTCTATCTAAGTGTGATCTCAGTTTCCTCCCCATTAGTAATTCAGCTGGGCTTTTATTCGTTGTGGTACCAGGTGTTATGTGCTGTATGCTTAGTAGTTTATCTATCCTTTCTTGTGTGTCCCTGGGCCCTAGCTTTTGTAAGGTTTCCTTAGTGTAACATACCATGTGTTCCACCTGTCCGTTTGTTGATGAGTGTCCCGGTGCTGTTAGCGCATGCCTTATCCCATGTTGTGATAAAAATCCCTCGAATGGTGTTGCTGTGAATTGTGGCCCATTGTTGGATACAATTAAATCCGGCAACCCATGTGTTGCAAAAAGCCTCCTGAGCTGTCTAATGATGGCTTCTGTCATGGTGGAGTGCATGATGTTTACCTCTAGTCATTTGGAATAAGCGTCTATGACTATTAGAAATGTGTGTCCTTTGGTTGGGCCCACAAAATCAATATGTAATCTCGACCATAATCCCCTTGGTGTTTCCCATTCATGTTTTGGTGCTGTGGGGGGTGTTGGTCTAGATTCCTGGCAGTGTTTACATGTTGCCATCCAGTCCCCTATTTCTTTGTCCATCCCTGGCCACCACACATAACTCCTTGCCAGGGATTTCATTTTTACAATACCCAGGTGTCCCTCATGTAGCATTTCTAGTATGTTTTCCCTTAAAATGTCTGGTATTACCACCCTATCCCCCCATAATATGCACCCCTTCAGTATTGAGAGTTCTGTTTGTCTGTTCCAGAATGGTTTTATGTTCTCGTTGATCTCAGTCTCTGGCCAGCCTTTTCCTACCAAATTTAATATTCGCACCAGAGTTTTGTCTCTGGTCGTCTCCCTTGCGATGTCGGCTGCTGTTATTGGTAGGTTTTCTAATGTCTCTATTTGGAGGGTGAATGTGGTTGGTGCTGGGTCTTCTTCTATGTCAGGCAGGGGGCAATGGCTAAGCACGTCTGCATGATTTATGTCCTTTCCGGGTCAGTACATTAATTTGTAGTTGTATGCAGCCAAAAATTCCGACCACCTCGTCATCCAGGGTGACAGTATGTTTGGTGTAACTTTGTTTCCTGCGATGATACCTAGGAGGTGCGATGATACCTAGGAGGTGCGATGATACCTAGGAGGTGCGATGATCCTAGGATACCTAGGATACCTACCTTTCCTTTTTCTGTTTCGGCCCCTTCTGCTATGTTCCAAACGGAGTTGATTTACCCTCTCGTTTTCCTCTTCGTCTTCCAATGCGGACTCAATGTCCTCGTGGTGGGCCGTGGTGGTGTTTTTTGGTGGATCAGGTGGCGCTTTATTCATTTTCTGCATGGCAGCAGCTGATTTTGGGGTTGCTTCTGCTGCGGTGGCCTCTTTTATTGCTTCTTTCAGTGTTATCTTGGGTTTTGTTAATAATCTGCCTTGCAGTGTTAGATTTCTCAGGCCCAAGACTACTCGGCCTCTCATAGCCTCATCCATATTTAGGAATTCACATGCTCCGGCAATGTCCCTCAAGGTTGTGATGAAATCACTGATGCTCTTGCCTTTTTGGTCATGCCAATAAAATTCATGTCGTTTGATGAGGCAGGATATGGTTGGTGTGTAGTGAGCCCGCAGTATTCTCTGCAGGTCTGGCCAGGCCATCGTTTTCACCTCAGTTGGCGCCGCTAACACATTGGCCATTTTGAATATGGCAGGACTGCAATGTGTAAGGAAGACAGCTCTCTTCCTGTGTTCTGAAATATTATTGAGATCGCTCCCTTTGAGGAACATGAGGAATCGATTGATGTATGATTCCCAGTCTTCAGTTGTTGGATCGAAAGGTGCGGGTGGCATGTTGTTTCCGGCCATCTTGTCTCGATGGGTCGGTCGCCAGTGTTCCTCTGTCGCCATGTGCTTGCTGATTTAGCACGTCGCCACGTGCTTGCTGATATAGAACAATGACTATGATATCCTCAGTGATCCAGGTCCTGGTTGTTCCAAAGGTAAATTTTCAAGAGGCAGCTGGACTTTCCAGTTTTTCTTTGAAGACGTTCCACTTCTCATCCACAAAGTTGCTTCGTGGATGAGAAGCAAAACATCTTCAAAGAAAAAACAAAGTCCAGTTGCCTCTTGAAAAGCTGCCTTTGGGATAGTATAGAACACTTTCCCTTTCTCCCAAGGCACTGTGGTTTTGCTCTTGCTCCAGCAGCCTGCCTCTTGTTATTTTCCAGCATTGCTGGAGAGGGAACATTTGCCCAGGAGGATAACATAGGCTTAATTTGTGTTTTATTCAGAGCTGCCAACATCTAGAAAGGAATAAAGCGATAACTATAAGCCATCATAGGTTTGTTAAAAACGGATCATCTAAACCAATCGTATCTCATTTGTCAACAGGACTAAATTAGTTGACTAAATCAAGCTTGGGCAGATCCCTTTGTCTCAGTATCCCATCCTCGCCGCCAGTGATGGATGGTGGGAATGAGACTCTAGGAGCCAGAGTAGTAACCAGTCATCTTTATTTCTGCTTAGAACTGCTCCTGGAAGAAACTGCGGCAGCCCTTTTACAGCCAGGTGTGGCTGTGGCCAGTGACGGCTCATCGAATTTCCTGCCACCGTGGACCAACCAATCACAGGTAAGTATGCTAATACATAACAGAACCATACAAGAATCCTTCCTTGTATGCAGTTTGTTGTGCAGCTGATCCAGAAATGAACTTCTGCAATTAAAAATCTCTTTCTGAGCCACTGCTTCTTGGCTTTTCAACTTAAAGTGACGGCGTCTTGTTTTTTCTCCCCCTCTTCTTTGCCAAGCGATCTCCTGGCTGAAAAGCAAGCCCTGATCTTTTCCTTCTAAGAAGTGGGGGAAAAGAGGAAAAGGAGGAGGTGCCCCCTCCCTGGGCTTTGTGCTGTTTTAGTGAAGGAAATGCAAGTATGTTGTCCTCACCAGGGAGGCTGCGTCTTGGGCAGACAAAATGGTGAAAGGACTGGACTCTTTGCTGAGGCCTGTAATGGCGAACCTGTGGCATGTGTGCCAGAGGTGGCACACAGAGCCTTCTCTGGGGCCCGGGAGCCGTCATCCCAGCTCAGCTCTGCATGGGCGTGCTTGCCTCCCGCCAACTTCTGCCTTGACAGATGTCTGGAGAAGAGAGAGGGTGGTGGGGTCCCAACAAGCCAGCATCCTTACCATGCGCAATTGGAAATGGAGATTCCCTTTTGAGAAGGGCCAGCCTCCCTTGTGCAAGACCAGGGAGGGCTGCTCCTCTGCCTCTTCCTCTTGCTCTCCAAAGATCTATCGAGGCAGAAGTTAGACTTGGAGGAAACTGCTTCCTTTTTCCTCTGTGCTTCTACAACAGCAGCACCCTCCTGCTTTGCTAGGAAGGAGCACTGGACAGGGAAATGCCAATGACATCTGCAATTGGGAGAATATCTCCTTTGGTGTGCTCTGCACACACACACACACACACACACAACCATACATACCATTCCAAGTTTGGAGATTTTTATCTACATCTGAGGTTGCAAACTGTCAATCATGCCTGGCTTGAGAAGGACTTCTCCTTCCTCTGTGAATAAAAGTCCCCAAACTTGGAATGGTGTGTATGTGTGTGCACGCACACATACTTGACTACCAGCAGTTTGGGGAAGCTTTGTCTGCTTGCAAAGAGGATGCTTTGAACGGAGCTAATCGCTCTGCTTCAAACTATCCTTTGGAAGCACACAAAGCTTTGAGTCTCCGTCATTTCTCTACCATGAGTGGCTCTACCGGCACTATGACCTTCGCGGCGTTTTGCCATGAGCGGTTCCACCAGCACTATGAGGTAGGCGGGTAGAGAATGCATGGAGCACCTCCACTCCCCTAACTCCGCCCAAGCTTGATTTAGTCAACTAATTTAGTCCTGTTGAAAAATGAGATACGATTGGTTTGGATGATCCGTTTTTAACAAACTTATGATGACTTATAGTTATCGCTTTATTCCTTTCTAGATGTTGGCAGCTCTGAATAAAACACAAATTAAGCCTATGTTATCCTCCTGGGCAAATGTTCCCCCTCCAGCAATGCTGGAAAATAACAAGAGGCAGGCTGCTGGAGCAAGAGCAAAACCACAGTGCCTTGGGAGAAAGGGAAAGCGTTCTATACTATCCCAAAGGCAGCTTTTCAAGAGGCAACTGGACTTTGTTTTTTCTTTGAAGATGTTTTGCTTCTCATCCACGAAGCAACTTTGTGGATGAGAAGTGGAACGTCTTCAAAGAAAAACTGGAAAGTCCAGCTGCCTCTTGAAAATCTACCTTTGGAACAACCAGGACCTGGATCACTGAGAATATCATAGACATTGTTCTATACTATGTCTTAAGGCAGGTGCAGGCCCATCAACTTTTCCTCTGAGGGCGAGACCGGCTCCTCTGCTGTTGCCTATTAGGCATGACTTGGTGCTATATAAGGCCAACAAAACCAAGGACAATTTTTTTTCTTAGAATCCTGTCAACCAGCCTTTCAGATTCCTGCTGCTTTTCTCTTCCCCCATCCCACCACAGAGAAGCATGCTTCTCAAGGCTTACTCTTTCCCTTCTTTGTAAGGGAAGCTCCAGACAAAGAATCAGCCACTTTGTGGAGCTCTCTGGCTGACATCCCAAGCAGTCAACTCTAGAATGGTAGCAGTAGAGCCATAATCTGGATGTGGATGATGGCTTGTTGTGGCATGAAGTATGGATGCTTGTCAGGTTGTGCCTCCCATCTTGAGAGGCACGAAGGCACCTTCCGGGGCAAGCAATCCTAATTATGAGCTCTGCTATTCGCACGAAATGGGACAATGGTTCTTCTGGTGGGGGTGCGTGACTCTTTTGACCCTGCTTGATCCAAACTGTCTCACCATGAGTTGTACCCATCCCTGCATCCCATTGGCTGACACATTAGGGGGCTGATATTTCTTCTGGGGCACCAAGTTGTCCACACATTCAGTTGGCTGGGATAACTTGTTCCATGCCAAATTAGCTATACCTACCCATTTGCACCGACCTGGCTGTACTGAGTCATCCTTGGTCATTCATGCTGACTTAGCCATGTCCAGCCAGCCATGCTAACCTAGTCATGGTGAGTCATCCCATTCCAATTTTTAAAATATGATTAATTTAGGGGGTTCTTTAACTGTTATTTCAGTGTATCAAATATGCATAATTGATATCTGTGAAATCACCATTCAATAAAATTTAAGTTTAGAAATTCAATTCCTTACTAAACTGTCTAAAAGTAGATAGATAGTTTGCCTCTTCTGATAGTGAATAAAATAGATGAGTTCAACATAGTGCATTGAATTTAATGCAGAAATCACTTGTTCCTTAATCTTGAGTGGAAGCCTTAATGCAGGTTATGTTTGTCCAATTATTACATACGCATCATATGAAAAAAACATTTTAAAGTATGCATGAGATTAATCTGATAAATAAATTGAAAACATTGGGTAATGACACCCCCCCCCAGCAAACTATATACATTATAGAGACAACAAATGAGTTGAATGATATCACAGCAAATTCTGTATTTACATACGGATCAAATGGTGAAAATCTCAACAGCTTGTCAAACTTCTTGCAGAAAAATAAACAAAAAGATCATTATAGCCATCAAAGATAGAAATAAGATATACACTTCTCTTAAAGTTCTCAAATTTTTGGTAAATCTAACATTTGATGGATAAATATTTTAAACATTTATTTGATGAATAAACTTTTTAAAGCTAAAATTCTATTTTCAAGCACAATTCACTATGGAAGAGTTTTTAAAAAGTGGTATTTAATAAGAGTAATGACAAAGCATCAATTTCCTATAGAATGGCATAACACTGATATACTTACTTCTAAGTTTTACCAGCTACATAGTTGACATTTCTGAAAGTGATATTTTATCATCTTCATTTAATGAAGCATATATTACAGTTATACCAAAGCTTGGTTAAATTGTATGCTCTCATCCCTATTTCATTAATGTGGAAATTAAATTAAAACCTTTAAGCTTACTTTCTTTTATACAGGTAGCAAATATTAAAAATTATTAGTTTTTCACTAATGATGAAGTTTTATGTGTATTTATCAATTTTCTGTTTCTTAAAGAGGATTGTAGAAAGAATTCCATGTGCTATGTGACAACATGAAGTAATGTGATGAAAATGAAACATGGGATTTAGACATTTTAGATTAGTGGGCTACATTATCAAATTGTTTCTAAAACTAATTTATTCAGTAACCATTTGTTTACTGCCAGGTTTATCCAGCTAAGCCCCAGATTTTCATTCCTAGTATTGGCTCAATATAATTTAGATATGTTTATGAAAGCATTAAGTCTCTTCCTTTCCTACTGAGCATCACTCAATAATCTTTAGGAGTATGCTTATGACATGGTGCAGAAGGAAAAAAGGAAGATCTATCATTGTGTGAAAAGAATACACTTACTTGGAAAACTCACGCTGTTGAATTCAATAGGGCATCCTTTCCCAGGATTATACATTGGTAAATAATCACTGATATTTAATAATGAATACCTGTATCAAATAAACAGTTATTCAATGCAAGGCTACAAAATGCACAATTAGTAAATTTCAGTGAATTTGAAAAATCTGATTTCTGTGAAACAATCGATTTAGATTTATAACAGATATCTGAGCTAATAGCTAATTTATGAATCTGAGGAAACACAAGTTAACATTAAGCTTTCAACATAGTATGGAGGTAACAACCAGGGGTGGGTTTCTACCAGGTCTGTCCACCTTTGTAGAACTGGTAGTTCTGAAGAGCAGCAGATACAGAACCGGTTCTATGTCTGCTGATGTTTTTGCCCACCCACTCACCTGGGTTCTTACCTGATCTTTATTTCCTGATTTTTCAACTTCAGCTGCTGAACAAGCCACAGCTGCAGTTAAAAAATCAAGAAAAGAGGGCTGTTTCAAAGGCTGCTTCTCGGCAGGCAGTGTGCTAATGAGTGCTAATGATTTATGACTATTTACAGGCTTACAGCAGGCAGGGAAGCTGAAACAGGCAGGGAAGCTTGTAAATCCTGAACTGGTAGTTAACCCTTTCGTATCCCACCCCTGGTAACAACTATGGCATATGTTAAGTGCAGGAAATAAAAGTAAACAGGTTTCTATTTAAGACTACAAAACAATTCTAACTGGTAAACACTTGCTTTTATGTTGATCTGCCTTCAGACAAAAAAGGGCACATTTCAATGCATATTTAAAAGCTACTGTTAGCACAGTAGTGGCTCAAATAAAAGGTTTTTTGTTTCCATAACAGCTATAAGTTTTTATAAAAAATATTTTATGACATACGATAGCTTTAATCTCTACAAGATTTATTTTATATACATATGTATGTATGAAAAGTGTTAGTAAATGATTAAAAAAAACAATGTCACAATTAGAAAATTAATTCCTCTTCTCAGGCAGTTACAATATTGTTCCTTTTGCTCTCCAGTCTTGAGACAGCAAGTCCTGCAATTCACCTTCATCATTACTATCAATATCCTCAGCTTCTTTAGTCTGTGTGATTGTTTGTCTCATGGCTTCCTTTAATTTATATTTTCTTATTTCCTGGAGGTCACGCAGTTGTTCAACACGACGGAAACATTCCCTAAGATAAAATAAAATAAACAGTTTTCCCTCTTTTTCTGATTAAGTGAAAAGCTAAAAACTTATCTTATATAAAAAATAAATCTTATATATTAATGGAATGCAACTTCATATAAAGAGCATTTTATGAAGACCTTGACGTAGCTGCAGTGAAGCCAGTTAATTACTATTTTTTTCTGGCTTCGATCTGTCAATCTGAAACTATATTTTCATTACAACTACAGATTGGCTAAGGAACATAAGCTTTTTCCACAGCACATAAAAAGCATCAATTTGGCATAAGCAATGTGCTGAAAATGTAAAAATAAAAACACCCTTTATTCTATATGTTTTGTTTCCAAAATATAATTTTTCAGAAAATTAGTTGTCCAACAATTGCAAAGGTCATGGGCTAAGAAGCATCTATGCAGTCTGTCAAGCAAGAGCGTCAAACTAAATTTCACTGAGGGCCGCATCAGTGCTGTGGTTGACATTAGGGGGTGGGCAGGCATGGCCAACTGAGTAGGCAAGGCCAGCTTGACGCCACTCCCCAAACTGCTGACATGTTTCCTCTTTGTATTGGGTAGACTGGACCAAAACGACATGGCCTGCTGTTTCCAATTTACATTGGGTAGACCGGACCAAAGCCATGCTGGCCCGATATTTCCTCTTTGCGTTGGGTAGACTGGGCTGAAGTGACAGAGGCCAGCCCCTTACATTTTCCAGGATGGCCATATGGGCCGGATCCAACCACATTGCGGGCCGCATACCGACTGTGGCCTTTGAGTTTGACACCCCTGCTCTAGAGTTTCAACATCTTTTTTGGATCATGTTGACTAAAACTGGCCGCAGTATTTCAAGTATTAGTCTTACCAAAGCAATATAAAAAGTTATTTAAGTAGTTTTTGAGAAATACTGTTCATAAATAGCATTGGAAGAAAAAATGTGAACTACATACATTTGTTCATCAATTTCTCCAATCTGACGGTCAAGTCGCCCTTCTTCATCTTCTTCAGCCACTATTGCTTCTGAAATCTAACTCAGAATTTTTTTAAAAAATATAGCAGTTGTAGGCTCAATTTATGGAACAGAGAAATACAACAATGTAAAGATTCCTTTCTTTTTACTGTAATTAAAACTCTGGAATTGCCAGTTCATATACATTTCCCCTGGCAGGAAAATCTTCCCTCCTAAGCCTTAACTCTTGAAAGAGACAGCGAAAAGAAAACAAGGAACAGGGATGGCACCCCCAATCCCCACAAAAGAGGAGAGGAATATCCCAAGTGCCAGTAGGAAAATACTTTTAAAAAGTCAACATGTTTCAGAATTTCCTTTGTCATGGGCATTATAAAAGAAAGAGATAACAATTTATCAATTGAAAAACATTTGTGTAACATGATATATATTATTAAGTTCAAAGGATTGGACTAATTTAGCATCTTAATAAAGGAATGTTTTATCTGGATCTTGTTCTTAATCTGTATGATGGATATTGTATATGGGACGACCACCCAATTCCTGCCTTGTCCACTCATCTACTATGTAAACTGCATTGAGACTGGCAGATAAGATCACTTCTGCCTAGTTTCATTTTTGTATATGCACTAATTTCAAAACAGGGGATATTAACTTACTGTATTGATTTGTCTCATAGCTTTCTGGAATTCCTCCCATTCTTTGTCCATCTGATCCTTTGGAGTGTCAACCTTGCGCACCTAGAACACACATACACATACAAGGCAAAATTAAAATTCAACAAGCATTATTATCTTTGTTACATGTACTTTTTCAGTGGTAGACTTAAATGTCCTTAAATGTGAAGTCTTACCTCAAATCTGCCCAATAATGAATCCTCTTTTCTGTCATGAATTAAGTTTCACTGAGAACATTTCAGTGGCATTCTTACTTTTTTTACATGCAGGAAGTCCAAAAGTCAAGTGAGTATTTTGACTATATCATTTTTATGCATATTTTCCATCAAGCTGTATAATGTTTAATCAATATAAGCATATCAAGTGATGTGTATTTGTATAATGAGGGTGTGGGCTAAGAAGATCAACAGCCTATATCGCATGCATCAAAATACTCCACTTTGTGGCTACACAGTAAAAGCTATAAAGATGAAAGAGTAATGACATGGCCCCCTTCCTCACCTGACCTAAACTCTATTGAGGACTTGAGATAAACAAGAGATATAGGGTGAAGGAAAACAGTACAGCTTTCTGAACTATGCCTGGGAGGCTATGGTTGCTGCTGCACAAAAAGTTGATCATCAACAGATCGAGAAACTGACAGTCTCCATGGAAAGAAGGCTTATGACTGTTACTGAAAAGAAGAACTATATTGGTCACTGATTTTTTGTTGTTGTTGAAATGTCAGAAATGTTTATTTCTACATTTTGAGTTGTTTGTTTATTATTCTTGCTTTAACAGATGCAAATAAATGAGATGGGCAAGTTTCATTTTTCATTTAGTTGCATAATAATTCTGCATACTAATAGTTGCCCAATAATTGTGCATAGATATTCTCCTAAGAAAGCCAAAGCCTCACTTTTACTTTCTTAATATTCAGGTTTCATATTTAACATTTTGGAGTAACCGAGAGCATGGTAGTTGTTCAAAAATAAAATTAATCCTCCAAAATACAACTTGCCTAATAATTGTGCACAAGTGTATCATCTAAATTGTTGGCTATTCTCCTCAGCTTGGTCTGCAAATTTGATGAGTACCCATTCTATCCCCTCATTTAGATCATTTATGAAAATATTGACAAGTACTGGTCCTGAGATAGAACTTTGAGGAATTCCACTGCTTACTTCTCTCCGTCTAGATGTAGTTCCATTGAAGATTACGTGCTGAGTGCATTTGGTCAGCCAGTTATAAATTCATCTGATGGTGGTATACTTTATCCCACATTGTTCTAATTTACCAAGAAATAGGCTGCAGTTTATTTTGTCAAATATCTTATTGAAGTCTAAATAAACTATGTCCACAACACTTCCATTTTCCACAAATGTATAGCTGCTCATTCCATTCCAATTGTTGAGATTTCAATAAATACATCATAAAAGGCATTCAATATCACCTTAAGTGAAGATTAAATCTAGAGAGATCTATTCAGGTTTTACTATATCAATAATAATATTAAAATATCAGTTATATTTTATAGTATCACTCAAATCACAGAGAAGAATATCAACGATTTTAGGGACCTATTACAGCAACTAGAAGTCCTTGGATTGTTCATTTATTTGTTTGCTTGATATATACCCAGCCTTTTGCTCTAAGATCTCAAGGCTTCAATGGTATTCTTATTCCAATAAATAAGACAGTGATCTTATTTATTTATTTATTGCTAGAACAATAATACGAGCTATGATGTAGGTAAAACTCAAAATGTGTCACATGCCGAAGAACTCATATGAGCTGAAACAATTAAATACTTGCCTTTGCATCCACTTCTGGATCATCAAAAAATCCCTCTGGTAAGGCCTCTGCAGTGTTTTCTCTTCTAAAATGTTAATGCAATAATTAATACTTACCTCAAAGTATTGTAACAAATGAACTATTTAAACTGAAAGTAAGTAAACATCATCATACTTAAGGTGATTAATGATAGTTGAATAAGAAACATAAAGCCACCTTAAAATACAGTACAAGTAGTCTTTGCTTAATGACCAGTCATTTAATGACCATTTGAACTTGTAACAGACCCCCTATAAATTACTTATGACTTGTCCTTGAAGTTTTGGTTTCCACAACATCTCTTGCAATCATATGATCACATTCAGATGTTTGGCAACCAAATCACATTTATGACTCGCTGCATTGTCCCACAGTAACATGACTGCGATATGCGACTTTTTTGCTGTTTCTGATGTTTTTGCTGGTTTCCAACAAAAAATGCCCACTTAAGACAGTGAATTTGCTTAATGACCATGTGGTTTGCTTAACAACCATGATGACTTGCTTTATGACTGTCATAAAATGGTATTAAAATCAAGTCTTAATTACTATACAATTGGAACAACTTACAAGCAAAATTTCTGGTTCAATTATGGTTGTTAAGTGACAAGTACCTGAATTATTAACATTCATTTAATAATTATTAATATATTATAAAGGTTTAGTTATTCCAAACCTTAACATCAAATTAAGAAAATCCTCTTAACCAGAATCCTGAAGTCTGCATGTTTCCAAATCTTATCTAAATTATTTTAATACTTTAAAAATATTTTAATACTTTTAATATTTTAAAGTATTTAAGTTCTGTGGCTTTTATTTGTGCTACACCAACTACCATAATATATTTAATCAGGGTTGTACTGAGCATGAAGAGTGGCAAAAATAATGAAATGGAAATATTTTTCAGGTGTCAAGGAATGGAAATATGTGATTCATTTTGGAAAAGGCAATTTTTTTCCACCATCCAAGGAGGCAGCAATATGTATTAATTATGGCACACATTCTGTGGTATCTTACACTATATCTTGCATTGTTCATATTATATTAATAAATTCATTGGAAAGTTAGTGAGTATTGATAAGTATTTTTTTTTCTTTTCCCTAGTTTGTATTTTTAGCTTGTACTTTCAGATTTTTGAAGTTTCCTTTTTCTTAGATTAAGGACAATTTTATCCCAAAAAATAAAAGTATTAATAAGGATCCAAAACTCTCGAACCACATTTTCTTAAGAAATCAAAGTAACAAACATTTTATATTATTTTGTGTTTTGTTAGGAATATGAGTCACCTAACAGCTATTTGGGTTAGAAATATATAAACCAGGATAAACATTTTAAAACTGTATCTTTAAGAAAATGCAAAACTGTAGTTGGGTGTGGTTTCTCAAATGGCCATAAGATGGAGCCAGAAACCTGGTTTGTTTAGTCTGAGTCTCAGAAGAGAGTGTGAGTGTATCTTTGTTTCCTTCTGTTGGAAAGTATTACCGTTGCTCCATTTCTTCTAATTTACTGATATTACTGGATTTAATGTAAGTCTATTGCTGAACTGTGTTTGATACTGGACTTTGATATTTGGATTATCCCTGGAATGAAAAACTTATTGATTTACTTGTGAATGACTTTGGATTGCTTATTTTGGACTTTGCTTAAACCTTTCTGGAAGTAAAAACCTACATTTACTGTACAGTGTATCTGTGTACTGTGTGTGTATTATTCAAACACTTCTCTCAAATACGTATACTCTCATTCTCCTAATGGGGAATTACCTCAACATGTTTCAAAGCCCAAATTATATACATTTATTGCATAATATTACATAATGGTATTTTAATGTCTCT